>NC_135092.1:23165000-23387500 GCF_051107435.1 Chaetodon auriga
TGCCTGTCTTTCTGTCTGTCTCACTGTCTGTCTGTCTGTCTGTCTGCCTGCCTGTCTGTCTCACTGTCTGTCTCACTGTCTGTCTGCTTGTCTCACTGTCTGCCTGTCTGTCTCACTGTCTGCCTGCCTGTCTGTCTCACTGTCTGTCTGTCTGTCTGTCTGTCTCACTGCCTGCCTGTCTGTCTCACTGTCTGTCTGTCTGTCTCACTGTCTGTCTGTCTGTCTCAATGCAAATCAACGTGCAGTCATTTGAATTCTCCTCCTCTCTCTCCTGAGCTGCTCTCCTCTGTGACTCATCCACTCATCCACTCGTCCACGTTCAGATCAGAGTGAACGTGAACACAAATCAGTTTATTTCCACACAGAATGAACCAATAAAACATCAAGAATCTTCAAGAAGAATCTTCAAGAATCAAGAGGAAAAAATACGTTTTAATGAGAGAAGAAATACAAACAAAAGAGTCTAAAGAATCTGAGCGAAAGATGCCACACACACACACACACACACACACACACACACACACACACACACACAGAGGTCACGTGACCTGGCATCATCCCATCATCTCTTTATCTCGTTCGCTGAAGCTAAATGTGAGTGAGCAGATGCACACTGTGAGACTCCAAGCCAAGCTGCTGACCTCAGGGTCCTGGTCCTGGTCCTGGTCCTGCTGGTCCTCCTCCTGTGAGGTCTTCTGATGATGTCATTGTTATGTCACAGTGATGTCATCCTACTGCAAATGTCTGTCATCCAGTCTGTGTTGCATTAACTGGAGGTGTGTAGTTCGAAAGAGCATCTGTCTAAAGAAAGACTGTCCAGGTGCATCATGGGAAATGTGAATTTAGCAGAACGTTTCTGTAACGAGGTCTGAAGGGGCTTCACAGACCGTCATACGGAGCCCAGCTCAGGTCCAGAACCTGGACTCAGCACCATGTAAATCAGATTATCCAGCTGCTTCCTGTGTGCTGACTCAGCACTCTGTGTTTCTGCCCATATGATGGTTTCCATGACTCAGCATCCTCAGCTAATCCCCTCACAGCATCCCCTCAGAGATGAGCTCATCCACAGTGTGTGAAGACCAACAGACGGAGCTGAGCCGTCTGTGGACGTCCAGCAGCAGACGTCTCCTGAACTCACCAATGTTCTTCTTCCTGGTTCTGTTCTCGTCCTTCAGACTCGTCTGACAGACCTTTGAGCCGTGAAGCAGGATCTTTATTACCTGATACCGAGTTTGGCCATGCTAGTAACGTAGCTGTGGCTCCAGCAAACTGTCTTCAGTTCAGACGTTAATGTTTCTCACAGCATCAGTCCTGCTGAACTTTGCTCGAGCGCCATCACGAGGACACTGGAGTGTTTCTGTCCATCACAGACTGTGGGACTGAGTGTCCACACCTTCAGCGTCCACACCTTCAGTGTCCACATCTTCAGCGTCCACATCTTCAGCATCCAGACCTTCTGTGTCCACATCTTCTGTGTCCACACCTTCAGCGTCCACACCTTCAGCGTTCACACCTTCAATGTCCACACCTTCAGTGTCCACATCTTCAGCGTCCACATCTTCAGCATCCAGACCTTCAGCGTCCACATCTTCAGCGTCCAGACCTTCAATGTCCACACCTTCTGTGTCCACACCTTCAGCGTCCACATCTTCAGCGTCCACACCTTCAGCGTTCACACCTTCAATGTCCACACCTTCAGTGTCCACATCTTCTGTGTCCACACCTTCAGCGTCCACACCTTCAGTGTCCACATCTTCAGCTTCCACACCTTTAGTGTCCACATCTTCAGTGTCCACACCTTCAGTGTCCACATCTTCTGTGTCCACACCTTTAGCGTCCACACCTTCAGCGTTCACACCTTCAGCGTCCACATCTTCAGCTTCCACACCTTCAGCGTCCACATCTTCTGTGTCCACACCTTTAGCGTCCACACCTTCAGCGTCCACACCTTCAGCGTCCACATCTTCTGTGTCCACACCTTCAGCGTCCACACCTTCAGCGTCCACACCTTCGTTGTTGATGACGTCTTTGATCAGGAAGAGAAACAAACTGTGAGGAGAGTGAGCCAATCAGAGGGACGAGCAACAGGTTGACCCGGGATGAGATCCAGGGGTGAAAAGTAACTGAGTACAGTTACTCAGTTTAATGAAGTATAATTGTGAAGTTTTCTAATCAGTGTGTAACAGTGTGTGTTTATGAAATCAGTGTGTAGTTGTGTGTTTTTCATCTATTGACTTCAGATCATTTAAACTCTTCATCGTTCCACTTCATCATCATCATCATCATCATCGTGTGTGTGTGCTTCATGTCTGATCCACGTGTCCTTCAGAAGAGACACAGTTTGACTGTCCCCAGACAGCAGGGACGGACCCTGGTCTCTCCTGTGGACTGAGGTTCTCCTGCTGGTCGATGTTCTCTGTGTTCTCTCTCCAGAACCTTCGGCTCTTTCTTGACCTTGTGATGAATGTTGTGTTTGTTCCAGTTCACTCGGGTCTGGATCCCGGACCCCGAGGACGTCTGGAAGGCCGCGGAGATCGTCAAAGATTACAAGGAAGGAGAAACGGTTCTGCACCTCAAGCTGGAGGATGAGACGGTATTTAAGTTCATTTAAGAACATTCTCTGTGTTCCGTTACATTCAAACAGCTGTGGTGTGTTTGAGTTCTGCGTGGAATAAACATAGTCGTGTTGGTTTCATGCTGAACTGACAGAACACACACAGTCTGCTCACCTGTCTGCAGCAGCCACACCTGAACTTCACCCACCACACAAACAAAGATCCATGAGCTCCGTTAGCTCTGATCACTGCCCCGATCACACCGATCGATCACACCGATCGATCACACCGATCGATCACAAAACTAAAGGACCAAACATGAAGTCATGTGACTGGCAGGAACTCATTGATTGGACTGGTTAGGTGATGTCATCCTGCAGACCAAATGAACCAAACTTCAGGTGTGAAGTGAAGCTTTCTGGTCATTTGCATTGATTGTGTATTGATTGTGCATCGCCGTGTCTCAGCCCCTGGAGTATCCCGTGGGGCCGAAGAGTAACCCTCTTCCTTTCCTGCGGAACCCCGACATCCTGGTCGGGGAGAACGACCTCACCGCCCTCAGTTACCTGCATGAACCTGCAGTCCTGCACAACCTGCGAATCCGCTTCCTGGAGTCCAACCACATCTACACGTACTGCGGTCAGTGGCGGACCGATGGTCCTGTTCTGTCGTTATCTCTTCAGTTATTTCTCGGATGTGTTGTTTGGTCACAGTTGTATTGATTATCATTGATGGTCTGCTCAGGAGTCTGATGAGGGAAACGTGTTGCTCTTCTCGTGTTCCTGAATCTCTGCTCATATCTTTGTATAATGACACGTGTGCTGTGTTGTTTGTTCTGATGATGTGTAACAGGCGATCCTGATGTCATCACTTCCTGTGTGATTCAGCCAGAGAGCTTTTTCTGAATGAAGCCTCTGGTTGTTTCTGTCTGCAGCTGTAACTCTGATGAAGCTCATCACCTGAATGTGCTTCTTCTCTCCAGGGATCGTGCTGGTGGCCATCAACCCGTATGAGCAGCTGCAGATCTATGGAGAGGAGGTCATCACCGCCTACAGTGGGCAGAACATGGGCGACATGGACCCTCATATATTTGCTGTGGCTGAAGAGGCGTATAAGCAGATGGCCAGGTCAGATCTGAACCCGTCAAATGGATCAATGTTCCTGTCGTGTTGGTGTAGGTGGATGATTGCAGCGTTCAGTTAAAACATTTGATCTGAAATCAGAGAGAAACTGTTTCCTCATCAGCTGCCATCAAATACACAACTGTGACACCTGGGAAGATCCAGAAAGTCCTCCAGCATCTCTGAAGTTCAGCAGCAGCACGAGTGTTTCATCTTTACAGAAACCAGAGTGTGAAACGACCTGCTGAACTCCTGACAGCTGCACAGAGCCAGGAAATAGACCGGCCCATAACCCGTCATAACGTGTCCAACTGGGATTAAATGCTGGATTTATTACAGAGAAAAAAAGTCTTAATATTCCAGTAATAAAGTAAAAAAAAACAAAACACATTTAATACTTGGAGAATAAATGAAAAATGTTTGGGGAAAGATGTTGTAATGTTTTGAGGAAACACTGTAAAAAGTTTAGAAGATGTTTAATTTATAAATGTATGATTTTGAGATTTTAATACAACAGTAACGTCCTATGCTTTGTTCGGGAAACAACATATTTTTCTTAATACAGTGACTTTCTTCTCGTCATACACCACATACACTTGTCTTTGAATCATGGCTGCTGCGTGTTCTCATCACTGGCTCTGACTCCTCTGACGACGGGTTCGATGCTTTTTGCTCTGCTTTCCTTTAAATGTGACGAGCTGATGGTGTCATTTCTCTTATGTTGCTGATTGTGAGATTGTGATGATGAAACTCTTCCTCTGTGTGTCTGCATGTTTTCTAGAGATGAGAGGAATCAGTCCATCATCGTCAGCGGAGAGTCTGGAGCAGGAAAGACGGTTTCGGCAAAGTACGCCATGCGTTTCTTCGCCACGGTGGGCGGCTCGGCCAATGACACCAGCGTGGAGGAGAAAGTGCTCGCCTCCAGTCCCATCATGGAGGTGAGAGTTTTACAGGCAATGATGAAACGGTGCATGAGCTACACTTTATAAAACTTTGCAGACGTTCAGTTTCATCTTTTAAAGGAATTAAAGGAATAGTTCAACATTTAGTCAAATCCTCTTTGAGAGTCAGATGTTCAAAGTGATTCCACTCTCATGTCTGCACCCTAAACATAAACCATCTGCTTATCTTAGTTTAGCTTAGCTTAGCTTAGCTTAGCATAGAGACTGGACACTGGGGGATACCGCTCACCTGGCTCTGTCCAAAGGTAATAAAATCCACCTCCCAGCAGCTCTAAAGCTCTCTGCTGAACGTGTTTTATCTGCTGTGTTTTTCCTTTACAAAAGATGAAGCGTGAAAATGACTTTTTGTGGATGGTTTCTTGGCTGCAAGACATAATTTCAGCTGCTCAAAGCCAGGAAATGGATCCGCCCGTGAAATGTTGAAATGTCACTTTTAACTTGATGGTGGGTACAGTAATAAGAGTCACTGCATCGTAGGTCATTAACAAGCCAACAGCCAACAGCCAATGTTGATGCCAATGTTGACGCTGATGTTGATGCTAACGCTCATCTCTTACTGTAGGTGCAGTGATCAGTGTGCTTTACACACTGATGGCATTCTAATGTTAACTTCTTCTGTGATATTATGCTGATGACGCTGTGCTGTCTGTCCAACAGGCTATTGGAAATGCAAAAACCACTCGAAACGACAACAGCAGTCGCTTTGGAAAGTACATTCAGATCGGATTCAGCCGAAATTACCACATCATCGGTGCCAACATGCGAACATATCTGCTGGAGAAGTCGCGGGTTGTGTTTCAGGTCAGTTTGATTTATTGTACAGAACAGATAAGAAGACAGCTGACAGTAAAAGACAGTGCAGTGCAGTGGAGTACATTTGCAGTGCAGTGCAGTGCAGTGCAGTACATTTGCGGTGCAGTGCAGTGCAGTACATTTGCAGTGCAGTGCAGTGCAGTGCAGTGTAGTGCAGTGCAGTGTGCAGCCTGCTCCCGTGTGTTCCAGTCTGTGTGTGAAATGCTTGATTTGTTGGCATTTGTCTCTCAGGCTGAAGATGAGAGGAACTATCACATCTTCTACCAGCTGTGTGCCTCTGCCAGTTTACCCGAGTTCAAGGACCTCGGCCTCAGTGAGTCCACCTGTTTGTGTCTGTCTGCTTGTATCTCTGCAGCTGCTTCTTTGATACTGATGTGATGCTCCGCTATCTGTCAGGTAGTCTCAGATATGTTTAACAGTAACTTTAGAAACACCAGAATTAATCATGTCAGTTCTATAAAGGTGTTGGATGGACCATGAGATGACAGAACATTTCAGTTCAGTTTATTCAGTGCATGCTCACCTCTAAGTGAACACCTGGTTTTTACCTGCTGACCTGAGTTTTTGATTGGCTCTTGTTTGTCTGTCACTCAGCCAGCGCTCAAGATTTCACCTTCACATCGTTGGGTGAGAACATCTTCATCGAGGGAGTGAACGATGCTGCAGACTTCAAGAAAACCAGAGAGGCCTTTTCGCTGCTGGGTGAGGAAGGATCCTAGAGAGGAAAGCTGTTTTCAAATGAACCAACATGAATATTTTATCACTGAGGAGACCAAAACAAACTGATGAATAACTTTACTGCATCCTGTAAACACTCCAAACAACTGTTCCAGTTCCAAGTGGATTCTGGTGTGGTTCGGTTGTGGTGTGAAAGCAAACAGAGTTTTAAAAGCCAAACTCTGAAAAAATCCAGAGATGTGGACTTTTGTCATTGCACCACCTTCTCGTGTGAAGGACTCGTCAGCAGCATGACGATCTATCAGTGAACAAGCAGCCCAACATGTGCCCGTCATGTGTCCGTCCATCCTGTATACTTTTTTATCTTGACCCTTCTGTGCCACAGTATTTGCTTATTATTATACTCGATGGCTGTATTGTGGGATCAGCGAAGTCTTATCTGTGGTTTTCAGGGATAAAGGACAGCAGTCAGAGCAGCGTTTTCAAAGTTGTCGCCTCCATCCTTCATCTGGGAAACATCGAGATCTGCCCCGAGCGAGATGGAGACTCCTGTCACATCGCAGATGACGACGTCCACCTGAACCACTTCTGCAGGCTGCTGGGTGTGGAGCTGAAGCAGATGGAGCACTGGCTCTGTCACAGGAAGTTGGTCACTGCTTCTGAGACGTACGTGAAGAATATGTCCAGCAAACAGGCGACCAACGCCCGCGACGCGCTCGCCAAACACATCTATGCACACTTGTTTGACTGGATCGTGGAGCACATCAACAGGGCCCTGCACACCTCCTCCAAGCAGCACTCCTTCATCGGAGTCCTGGACATCTACGGGTAAGAGGTCTTTGTAGGGTCGATGTCTCAGACTGTCTCCAGGTTGTAAACTGTTGAAAAGGTTTATTAAACAATCAACAAGTGTCAGGGTTCATCCAAAAACCATCAGCTGTTGTAAAGACACAGGAAGTAACTACACAAGCTATACACACAAAGATGTCACATGATCAGCACATGACCTGAGGTGTAAAAGTCACATGACTAGTGGAATGTCAGTGAGGTGTGCTGCCAGAGGAGATGGTGTTCCCAGCAGCCTCTGGTAGTCCTCTGAGGTGTAGTTCTAACAGAACTGTAAGCAAGGGACGTGTGGTGTCTCAAAGTCCTGTACCTGTACCCAGACCTGTACCCATACCTGTACCTGTACAACAGCTCAGTGATGAAGCTGTCCTTAGTCGGCAGTGTGGCGATGTCCTCAGGTAGTTCTTTGGTCTGGTTGAACTATGCTTTCCCGTTTGTAGGGAGTTCTCTGTTCTCCACATCAGCTTGGTTCTTGGTCGTGTCCAGGTCTCTCCAGTCTGAAATGTTTCCTGTTTAGCTCAGAAGGAATCATCATGATAAGTTGGTCCTTTGTTTGGTTGTCTGCAGGTTCGAGACGTTTGAGGTGAACAGTTTTGAGCAGTTCTGCATCAACTATGCCAATGAGAAGCTTCAGCAGCAGTTCAACTCTGTGAGTTGTGTTTATCAAACCCTTCGTGGACATGTGTGGTACTTGACCCTGAACTGTCTAATCTCTCTGTCTTTAATGTGTGTTTTGTCTGGTCAGCATGTGTTTAAGCTGGAGCAGGAGGAGTACATGAAGGAGCAGATCCCCTGGACTCTGATAGACTTCTACGACAACCAGCCCTGCATCGACCTGATCGAGGCTCGGCTCGGCGTCCTGGACCTGCTGGATGAAGAGTGTAAAGTGAGACTGATGATCAGACATGAGCTCCTGCTCTTGCCATATGATTGGTTAGGAACAGCTTGTTTCTGTGATGTGATTGGCTGTTAGTTTGTTGGCAGAGTTAACAGAGTATGTAATTGTTGAGGAAATGTTGTGTTCAGTGTTTCTCTCATCCAGCTCAAACCTTTGATTTCAGCATTTTCCAACTAATTTCTAAATTGCTAACATGCTAAACTAAGATGGTAAACATGGTAAATATCGTACCTGCTAAACATGAGCATGTTAGCATCATTACTGAGAGCATGTTAACATGCTAATGTTAGCATGTAGCTGAAGAACAGGCTGACAGAGAATCAGAATCAGAAATACTTTACTTTTTTTCTCCGAGGGGAAATTGTTTTTGTACAGGTGTTACAGGTGCTCCTTATATGGCAGCATGGTGGCGCAGCAGGTAGTGCGCGTGCCTCACAGCACGGTTCGATCCCCGGGTCGGGCAGGGCCTTTCTGTGTGAAGTTTGCATGTTCTTCCGTGCATGCGTGGGTTCTCTCCGGGCACTCCGGCTTCCTCCCACAGACCAAAAACATGCTCATTAGGTTAATTGGTTTCTAAATTGTCCTTAGGTGTGAGTGTGAATGGTTGTTTGTCTCTATATGTGGCCGTGCAATCGACTGGCGACCGGTTCAGGGTGTACCCCGCCTCTCACCCATTGACAGCTGGGATAGGCTCCAGCCCCCCGCAACCCCGAAAGGGATGGGCGGTATAGAAGATGAATGAATGTACATATATATACTGAAAAAGTCCAAGGGCCATTCAGAGGGAGGAGTTGCACAGACTCTCAATCTGGTTAATAATAAACCTCATCAGATCGTTAACTCTTCTGCTGAGCGCAGCACTTTTGTGTTTTTTCTCATGTTTATCTCTTTTAAATCTCACACCAGAGCTGATGATTTATTCATTCTGTCTCTCTCGCTCCATCTGCTCTTTGAAGTTTTTGAGGATGATGTGGAGCAGCATGCAAGGGATAAATCTGTTATTCAGAGCACAGGTAGCCTGAACACAAGTTTAATTTCCTCCTTTACTTGTTCCATAATCTACTTCCTGTTTCAGGTGCCAAAGGGAACGGATGAGAACTGGGCCCAGAAGCTCTACAAGCAGCACTCCAGCAGCGCTCACTTTCAGAAACCTCGTATGTCCAACACCTCCTTCATCATCATACACTTCGCTGATGAGGTGAGCAGAGGACGGCGGCTGGTTTTACTCCTTGAACCTCCAGTTTCTGTGTCAGGCCTTTGTAACAGAGGCAGCGTGGTGTTTAACAGTTCAACTCGCTGCAGGTCCAGTGGTCTGATTCACTGGTTTCCAGCTCCGGGAACACAGTGGGTCACTGAGCGTCTCTGTCAGATCCAGATACGTAACTTAACCAGACATGAGGGTTGTTTTTGTTTGAGACGACAGTAACGGCTGGGGAATGGTGAGGACAGGTGGTCCAAAACAGAAAGACAGAAACTCTCTGCAGGTCCCCACAGTCACCAGCCAATAGCAGGAGAGAAGAGGAGGAACACCTTTAAACACGTCATCACTTCCTCCTTCACCTGTGGGAGGTGTAACGGACCAGAACGCCAGTTTGAGATCTGCCATCACTTTGTCTGAAGCTGCTTTTAACTACTACTGCTAATACAGCGAATACTACTACTAATATTACTACTGCTAATACTACTACTACTACTAATAATAATAATAATACTAATACTGCTAGTGCTTCTACCAATACTGCTAATACTACTACTACTACTAATAATAATAATAATAATAATAATACTGCTAGTGCTTCTACCAATACTGCTAATACTACTGCTGCCACTCCTACAAACCTACAGGAAGACACTGTTCACCTGAAAGTTTTTTGTTAGTGATGATGCGTTCACTGACGTCTCCACAGGTGGAATATCAGTGCGAGGGCTTTCTGGAAAAGAACAGAGACACTGTCTATGAGGAGCAGATCAACATCCTGAAAGCCAGTCAGGTAAGAAGCACACCCACAGAACCAGAACCAGATCCAGACCCACAGAGCCACAGATCCAGAACCACAGAACCACAGCTCAGTCAGGGTCCACACCTCCTCCTTCTCCTCCTCGGAACATGGGAGCAGCTCATGCGTGGTGTCAGTGGTTGTGGGCAGCTAAGACTGGGTTAATGGGGGAGAACTGGCACAGTCTTTTGTCTGTGTTCACTCATCCTTCATATCCTTTCTCTTGAAGCAAAGCGCTGCGCCGCTGCAGTGAAGCTGATCTGAGGTCAGAATGCGGTGAAGGACTTTTTGTACTAGTGACAAACGCTGCCTCCGCCTGAAGAAATGAGCTGACAGTCACGATTGGGCGTGTGGACGTGATGTTTGAGACGTTCAGTCAGAAGCGTCAGTCACTGCTGTTAGCTACAGCAGCTAACAAGCTGTTAGCTTGGTCAAGACATTAGCTTACTGTAGGCATTTTTATAATGTCTGATGATCCTAGTCCGTATCACCCTGAGGAAGTGAAACAGTCCTTAATTTTCTTTCAGTGGTGTTAAAAATCTGAAACTTGCTGAAACTCTGCCGTAGAAACTGTTTAGTGGTTGAGCTGAAGCTGCTCGATGGAACATTTGTGTCTTGTTGTAAGGTAAATCGTGTGATGATCGCTCCTTCAAACAGTCTCAGCATGGCGGCCTGTTTCCTCTCAGTTTCAGCTGGTTGCAGATCTGTTTCAAGAGAAGGACGTCGCCTCCTCCAAGTCATCCAGAGTGAACGTCCGGCCGGCCAGGTCGACTCCCAAAGCTCCCAACAAGGAGCACAGGAAGACTGTTGGGCACCAGGTGAGCCCCCCGCTGCTCTCTGCAGGACTGCTAACTTCAGAATCGATGCTTATGTTGTTGACATGTTTGTCTGTTTCAGTTCCGCAGTTCTCTTCATCTTCTCATGGAGACTCTGAATGCTACGACTCCTCATTACGTTCGCTGCATCAAACCCAACGATTACAAGGAGGCCTTCTCGTGAGTCAGCTCGGCCTGTTCTCTGCGTCGCTGACAGCGGCTCCAGTTCCTGTTTTATGATTTGAGAGAATGTTTGTTGCTGTTAACGGTTCTATGACATATTGGTTCTCAAATCAGCCTTTTTTGCTGTTAGCATGTTAGCATGTTTCCATCTTAAAATCACCTCCCCTCCCCGACAGACATGACGTGAGGTTTGATACTCAGAACCATCTGAGAAGTCGTCCATGGAAACTGTTTGTTTTGAAAAATATCTGGCAGATGATTGGATGAACCATCTATCACGGGCTAGCTTCAACCAATCAGATCAAAGAAACATATGGCATTTAGTAGGAGATGTGAAGCCAGTGGGAGAGGAGAGGAAACAGAGTAAACAAACCCAAAGTAAAATGAAGGGAACAGGTCACATTCAGAGGAAGCCCAGTGTTTTCTATTGGTGTGTGAGTTATAAGGTAAAAACAGTAAAGCTGCTGAAGAACAACAGTCCGTCTGTTGTTCTGTCAGCTGACGTGTTTCTGCAGGGCCGTTAAATTCAATGATGCGTCACATGTTTTGGTGGCTCTCAGCTCACAGACTGGACACAGACTCTGTAGCTGACACCCTGTCGTGTTTGCGATGCCAAAGAAAAAGACGAGGTAGGAGGAAGCGTTCAGTGTCGGAGCTGAACTTCACTGTGTGAAGACGATGATTTGAAGCGTTCCCTGTTGCTGCAGGTTTGACTCGAGGCGAGCGGTGCAGCAGCTGCGAGCCTGCGGAGTCCTGGAGACCATCCGGATCAGTGCCGCCGGATATCCGTCCAGGTGAGTCCTCTTCGTCTTCGTCTTCGTCTTCTTCTTCTGTCTGTGCTCTGTAATGACAGCTCTGATGTGGAGACTGTTCTCAGATCTGTCTCACAGGTGACCTCATTTCACCGCCTGCATTATTCAAATATGACTGGACTCATTTGGATGTTCAGAGACATTTGAGTTTTTCTTCAGGCTCAGATCAGCCGTCGAGTCCTTCATCATCATCTTCATCATCATCTATCCTTTTTACTGTTTTCTCATCATCCTCATTTTTTTCCTGACTGTCTGTCTGTCCTCGAGGCCTCTCTAGGACAGACAGACAGTCAGCAGCAGCCACTAAATCTAATAATCTGAGTCAGTGTGTGACGTGTAGACCAGAGGAAGAAGATCTGCCGTCCTGTTTGTCTGAAGTTGATCTACAACGATCCTTTTTTTCCTAAAGTCCTCCTTTTGTCTGACCAACAAAGACATTGAGTTCACTGTGAGTGTGACAGAGAGATCATCTGAGCCGTCCCACGCTGAGGACACATGACGACAGTGGAAAGTACGTCCGTTAAAGACAAACGTGGTGTCGTTCCAGGTGGACGTACCCAGACTTCTTCAGCAGGTATCGAGTGCTGCTGAAGAAGTCGGACATGATGTCAGCAGACAAGAAGCTGGTGTGTAAAAACCTGCTGGAGACTCTGATCAAGGTGAGAAAACTTTATTGACACGCCAGCAACACAGCAGCAAGAAAGGTTGAGTAGGAAGTGAATTAGTTTTATTTGTGATATTTTACATAAATATTTCCACACTGTCTGTTTCTAACTGCATTTGTAAGTGATCCACACAGTTTCTCCTGACTTCATGTTGATGCTGTCGATGTTGTGCAGCAGCTGAAGGATGCAGATCATGTGTTGTGGATCATGGATTCAGACTCTGTTCAGGACCATTTGATCCAGATGTTTGACAGCAGCAGGCGCAGATGGTCGTTACACAGTCGGTTCATCACCCTGACTGTCGGAGCACAAATACAAGTGTTAATCAGTCCTCGTCTTGTGTCTCAGGAGCCGGACATGTTCCAGTTTGGGAAGACAAAGATCTTCTTCCGGGCCGGTCAGGTAGCGTACCTGGAGAAGCTCAGGGCGGATAAGTTCCGCTCGGCCTGCATCAAGATCCAGAAGACGGTTCGAGGTTGGCTGCAGAGAGTTCGATACCGAAAGATACGCAAGTCTGCCATCACTCTGCAGAGATACGGCCGAGGTTACCTGGCCCGCAGGTGAGTTATTAATCACACTGATAGCACACATTAGCCTCCTCTGGTTGTCTTCTTTTGAACTGCACCTGAGCCTAGTTATTGGCTAAATATGAGCTTTAGAAGCACTGAAGCTGACTGAGGCTCATCAGTAGGAGAAGCTGCAGTGACTTTCAGGACAAGGAAACGTGAGCAGGTGTTTAATTTAACACCCTTGAATGAACCCCGGGTCAGCTGACACCTCAGGTGATGATTCATCTGCAGCTCTGTGGCCTTTTTAGCCTCTTTAGCCTGTTCAGTATCAGCTGTTTTCATCAAATAAGCTGTGATGAACCCACAGACAGGCAGGCAGGCAGGCAGGCAGACAGACAGACAGACAGACAGACAGGCAGACAGGCAGACAGACAATCAGACAGACAGGCAGACAGACAGACAGTCAGACAGGCAGGCAGACAGACAGACAGACAGACAGACAGACAGACAGGCAGACAGACAGACAGTCAGACAGACAATCAGACAGACAGGCAGGCAGACAGACAGACAGACAGGCAGACAGACAATCAGACAGACAGGCAGACAGACAGGCAGACAGACAGACAGACAGACAGACAGGCAGACAGACAGACAGACAGACAGACAGACAGACAGGCAGGCAGACAGACAGGCAGACAGACAGACAGACAGGCAGGCAGACAGGCAGACAGACAATCAGACAGACAGGCAGACTCTATCTGACTATTGAACGAACACCTGACTGAAGACAGACAGACAGACAGCTTGAATTGTGTGACGTTGTTGTTCTCTGTGATGTTCAGACATTGTGTCGTCTGTATCAAGTGTATAAATAAAGTTTTCATCCAGGAGGCCTACTGGTCTGTTCTCCTCTCCATCCAGAACTAACGATGGTTTTTGTTTGTTTTCTTCAGATACGCTGAGTTCCTGCGTCTGACTCGAGCCGCCCTCATCTGTCAGAAACAGTATCGTATGGTGAGAGATCGACGGGCCTATCTGAGAGTGAGACAGGCCGTGGTCACCATCCAGGCCTTCACCAGAGGGATGTTCACCCGCAGGATTTACTGGGAGGTAATGCTCATCTCAGTTTGCATCCCACCCATTCAGTCCTTCCCCCAACTAAAAGCTTTGTCCTCCCTCTCCGTCTTCCCTCTCCGTCCTCCGTCACCGCTTTAATCGTGTCTGCGCTCCTGCCTGCTGACATAACGAGTGAATTAGAGGCAATTTGTCTCCAATTTAAGGTGGAATGTTTGTGAATGTCTCCTCAGTTCATCACTGTCCTCTGTCCCCCCGCAGTTCCTCCTGCACCACAAGGCCATGATCATCCAGAAGAGCGTCCGCGGATGGCTGCAGAGGAAGAAGTTCAGACGAGCGCGCGCCGCCGCCATCATCATCCAGTGTGCGTACCGACGGCGGCGCGCCAAGCGACAGCTGCAGCAGCTGAAGATCGAAGCTCGCTCTGCACAGCATCTGAAGAAGCTCAACACCGGCATGGAGAACAAGATCGTCCAGCTGCAGAGGAAGATGGACGATCAGGTCAGAAACGCTACATGCACTGTAAACTACAGCTGCTAATACTACGAGTGCTACTAGTACTACTAGTAGCACTACTCAGGGTCATCTGTTCAAACAGTTCATTTATTTTACAAGATAAATCATCTGCTGACAAAAATCATTGTTACTGATTATGATGATGCAGACATTCTCTATTAGTTTTCTTTTAGTCGTTCATTCTGATTGGAGTCGACTCAAAAGACCAGCAAGACCTGAAGACTTCCACTAATTTGTGATCCTGTCAGTTAATTGATATAAATCACATGAGGCCGTCTGGTGATACCAGTCTGTGAACTGGAATTAAGACCATGAAACTTCACAAGAACAATCAGGAAACATGAACAACACAACAGGTCCTGGATTGTGTCCTGTAGGTCCTGGATTGTGTCCTGTAGGTCCTGGATTGTGTCCTGTAGGTCCTGGATTGTGTCCTGTAGGTCCTGGATTGTGTCCTGTAGGCCCTGGATTGTGTCCTGTAGGCCTGAAAGATCGTCTGCTGTCAAAAAAGTCAAATTCCTCAACATAATAATAATAACGTTGTAATAATAATAATTATTATTATGACAACATGTGTTTCAGTCCAAAGAGTTCAGGACTCAGAACGAGCAGCTGCTGGTGGTCAACACCAATCTGGGCTCAGAGGTCAGCAAGCTGCAGAAGCAGCTTGAGCAGGTCCGGAGTCAGCAGGGTGGAGGTCAGCTGACGTCACTGCAGGAGGAGCTGGAGAGGCTGAGACAGGAGCTGCAGGAGGCGTCAGCACAGAGGAAGAAGCTGGAGGAGGAGCACAGCAGTGAGAAAATGGGACTCGAACAGGTGAGGAGGCGACAGGACTGTCTGTCCAAAGGTGTCTGAGTGTCTGCACTGACTCCAGGTCAGTGTCACGATGGTCAGCACAGCTGATGGTGCTGTCTTCTTCCTGTGTCCTGCAGAGGGTGGAGGAGCTAGAGATAGAAAACGCTCTGCTGAAGAGTGAGAAGGAGGAGCTGAATCAAAGGATTCTTCGGCACTCAAAGAGCTCTGAAGGTGAGACCTGAACACATCCAGGTGGTCCTGGTCCACCTGGCCAAAGGTGGAAACTTCAGACCTTCATATTATTGTTACACTGTCTGACTTCATCTCAGTGACAGTGAACGTTTCTTCTTTAGCAAGCAGTTAAATTCAGAACTCATCTGAAACAAATCATGAGTTCAACCTCAGTTTTAACCTGAAATATGCAAAGGTTGTTTACAGTGTGTGTGTGTGTCTTTGTGTGTCTGTGTGTCTGTGTGTGTGTGCGTGCATGCGTGTTTCAGAGGACGGCAGCAGTGTGTCTCAGAGAGAGGCTTCTCTGCAGACCGAGCTGGATCAGGAGAGGCAGCGTTACCAGAATCTGCTCAAAGAGTTTTCCAGACTGGAGCAGAGATACGACAACCTGAAAGAAGAGGTGTCCCTGGCCAAGGTGAGCTCCTCCTGACCACTAGGTGTCATCACCTGAGTGCCCTCAGACACACCTGACTTTAACCTGCTGTTCCTGACAGTTGACTGCAGGGGTCGCTGTTTGATACTGAATGTGAAGTATTGATTTAAATGTTAGAGTGTAAGTGAGGCTGTACAGAGAGGTTTCACTTCTCCTGGAAAACAGCACTCTAAAACCTTCACATCAGAGCTAACTGCTACGTCAGAGCTAACCGCTACATCAGAGCTAACTGCTACGTCAGAGCTAACCGCTACATCAGAGCTAACTGCTATGTCAGAGCTAACCGCTACATTAGAGCTAACTGCTACGTCAGAGCTAACCGCTACATCAGAGCTAACTGCTACGTCAGAGCTAACCCCTACATCAGAGCTAACTGCTACGTCAGAGCTAACAGCCAGTCTTTAGCTTGTGTGAAGTAACTCTGTTCCTCCATCGTTCTCCAGTTCCACCCCGGCCACAGGAGGAACCCGTCCAACCAGAGCAGCCTGGAGTCAGATTCTAACTACCCATCCATCTCCACCTCAGAGGTCGGAGACACTGAGGACTCCATTCAGCTGGTGGAGGTGAGTCTGTGGGGAGGAATGTGTGGAGGCGGGGTCAGCCGCTTTGACGCCAGCATGCTAACAGTTTGAACCGCTCACCTGTGCAGGAGATGGGAGTGGAGAAGGCTGCGATGGACATCGGCCTGTTCATGAAGCTGCAGAAGAGAGTCAGAGAGCTGGAGCAGGAGAGGAAGAGACTGCAGCTCAACGTGGACAAGATGGAGGAGCTCGCCAAGCGCAAGGTGACTGCCGTCCGTCAGTCCATCAATTAGGCAACCTTTGCTAATTTTACTGTGATGCTTCATGTCTGACCAGTGGGGAGTCCGGAGGTCTTTAGTGACTGAGGTGACGAGCACCATGTTGTCTTCTTCATTAAAGGGCTCCGAGTCAAGGAGTTCAACCTCTGAGCAGGAGGCTGCAGATCTGGCCTACAACAACCTGAAGGTGCGCTTCACTTTGTTGTCACTATGTTTCAGACACGACGTGCTTGCCGCTGAGTTCAGCGATGTGTTGGTAAGCCGACATGCGAGCTTCACTTTGCTCAACGCAGCCAGAGCTCAGAGGTGCCCTGAAAGTGGCATTGATGAATTATAAAATTGTACCTTTGAGCACTTGAATTGCTTTTATGATGAACTTTTTGGTTATTCTTTGACATTTTGTGAAATTGAAAGTAGCTCTTATTTATGTCACAAACTGTGGATATGAAAGATTTTCACAGCAATCCTTAGTTGGTTTGTCATATTTAGATGTTTAAAGACAAATGGATGAAAAGAGGACATAAACAGTCGTAGTACAGTATTCTCCCTCAGTGTAACAATAGTAATGTGTCTCATGTGATGTAAGCCTTGATCTGTTGTTCGTCTTCCTGCAGAGGCAGGAACTGGAAACAGAGAACAAGAAGCTGAAGAATGACCTGAACGAGCTGAGGAAGACCATCGCTGAGCGTGCGGCTCAAAACAGTTCCTCCAATGAACTGCAGGACAGCTACAACCTGCTGCTCAGCCAGCTTAAAGCAGCCAATGAGGAGCTGGATGCCCGTAAGGAGGAAGTGCTCATTCTGAGGAGTCAGATAGTGAGCACGGCCCAGCTGCTGGAGAAGAACAATCATATCGTAAGTGTCCACACGTCGCCTGATGCGCTCATAATGATATTTATTATTCCTGTGTGGGACTTGAGACGCTGACAGCAGTGTTAGGGACAGGCTCTGTTTTCTTTTTCACAGAGTTTCTAAAACGTTTCTTCAGTTTTTCAGATGATTGTAGACGAAGAAGCTTCAGAAGAGTAAATAACAGAATCATCTGCGTAAAAGTGGACGTTTCAAAGAGGATTAATGTTGTGAAAAGAAGAACATTCAGTGTTTTCTCTGTTTGAGCAGGAAAGTAATGAAGTTCATGAGGAGCCTGTGGACAAAGAGGAGGCTCTCCAGGCCTATCACGGACTGTGTGAGTCCAAGAAGTGAGTGACCTCATCTCCACCTGCAAGAACATTTAAAGAGACAGTGCGCGTGCTGTGGTAACGCTGGCAGAGACCAGCTGATGTCTGCCTCACTTTGACTCATTGATTTGCTTTACGACGACCGATCGTCAGTTTCCCACCTTTCCTCGTCTGTTCTGTACGGAAGCCCTGAGAGTCAAAAAACATTCTGATCTGAAGTGTTTCTGTGTTCATGCCTAAAGAACAGCTGAAAAGAGTTCTGCCAGGATCATCTTTCTACCTTCTTTCATTTATTTGTCACCTGTCAAACAGGATGAAAGGTGTCTCTGAGTCCAGCTGTTTCCCATTTAGAAGAACACTGAAGGAGCTGAAATGTCCCTGAAACACTTCAGGGCAGAACATTTCCTCCTGATCTAAAGCCATGAACGCAGTTTAGACCAGACTTAGAAGACAGATCTGCAGGATGTTTTCGGCCTCTCAGGGCTTCCGTAGTTCTGTGTGCGTCGCTTGACATCACTTTGTTCAACTGTAAATGTGACGGAGGTGTGATGCTGCTGGAGAAACCATGGTGTTTGTGAACACGGACACTTTTTACAGCGTCTCATATTTCCTCTAATGCCATCGCCTCCGTCGGGTTTATCATCACTGTTATTATCACTGATATGATGTGAAGTGACAGTTGCTGCCATGTTTCTGTCTTGAGCTTCTGTCTGTCTCTGTCCTCTGTAGTTTCCCTCACACTCTGCTTGTCTTTGTCTCCTCTTCTGTGTCCTGCTGTGCTCTGCCTGCTGGAGACAGTACTCACCAGGACTGGTGTTACTTGAATGAAGACGGAGAGCTGGGTTTGGCTTACCAGGGTCTGAAACAAGTGGCCAGGTCTCTGTTTGCTCTCTTCTTCTTGTTCTGTTCACTTTCTTTACCTGCTTCCACCTGCGGCTCATTCATTGTACCTGCAGCTGTCCTCACAGCGGTCCCACATGATCCCCCCCCAGTGTGTGAAATACAGTAAAACATGGTGGTATTTCAGCACCTGTTGGCAGCAGAGTTCCTCGTCGTTCTGGTGTCTCTGTGTTTGGTGATGTTTGTGAACATGCCGTGAATGACTTGATGTTCCTCGTCCCGTCAGGCTGCTGGAGGCTCAGCTGCAGACTCAGTCCAGGCAGCACAAGGACGAGCTGGAAGCTCTTCACACTCAGATTGAGCTGCTGAAAGACGACATCGAGAAGAAGCAGGAGATACTGAACTACACCTCGTCTCTGTCGCCGGAGGCTCAGGTGGAGTACAGCGTCCAGCAGGAGATCACGCGGCTCACCAACGACAACCTGGTGAGAGAAGCTGCTGCGGTGCAGAACAAACACACTGTGGCGCTCGGTTGATCACGTCAGTCTGTTGTTTTCTGGTGCGCAGGACCTCAAGGAGCTGGTGGAGAAACTGGAGAAAAACGAGAGGAAGCTGAAGAAGCAACTCAGGATCTACATGAAGAAAGTCCAGGAGTTAGAAGGTAACAGCAGCCGTTCACAGGTGCAGCCACAGGTTGTGTATCAGCTGATCCGTGCTCACGTCTCTGCCTCTGCAGCCTCTCAGGCAGCCCAGACCAGCAGGTCCAGACCTGAACTCAGCCGTCAGGTCACCGTCCAGAGGAAAGAGAAGGACTTTGAGGGAATGCTGGAGTACTACAAGGAGGACGAAGCGCTGCTGCTGAAAACTCTGATCATGGGTCAGTTCACAGTAGATACCTGCTCTCTCTCTCTGTTAGAAACCAACAGAAACAGTGTGTGATGACTGCGACACAAAGTGCAGACGAGGACGTCAAATTCTCTCCGCGTCTTTGATTCGTTACATCACTTCATCGCCATGTTTCCAGGTCGTCTGTCCGTCCGTCCTGTTTTCATGAACACGATATCTGAGCAACGTGAAGCGGGGATGTTATGGCTGGTGGTTGGCATCTTAAAGCTCTGTCATGCTGCAGGATGATATACTGTATTTTAGAGCCTGTTGGTGCTTGTGAAAAGTTGACTGAGGTGAAAGAAAAGGACTTCAACACGTTGTCTCCATGTGTCTCCAGACATGAGGCCCAGCACAGTGTCGGCTACAGTTCCCTGCCTGCCAGCTTACATCCTCTTCATGTGCATCCGCCACGCTGACTACATCAACGACGACCAGAAGGTGGAGTCTCTGCTCACCTCCACCATCAACTCCATCAAGAAGGTCCTGAAGGTGAGTTCCTCTTCACGTCCACCAGTCTGATTATCAGCACGCTGCATTTTCAGAAAGATGTATTTTCATTTGATCTGCAGAAGAACAACGAGGACTTTGAGATGACGTCCTTCTGGTTGGCCAACACCAGCCGTCTCCTCCACTGTCTGAAGCAGTACAGCGGTGACGAGGTGAGAGTCCGACACCCTGAAGTTTCTTCAGCCGCTTCAACAAAGAAAAGACACGACGAGTTTGATGATGTCTTTTTGTTCAGGTGTTCATGACGCAGAACACAGCCAAACAGAACGAGCACTGCCTGAAGAACTTCGACCTGGCCGAGTACCGACAGGTGCTGAGCGACCTCTCCATCCAGATCTACCAGCAGCTTATTAAGGTGGCAGAAGGCATCATTCAACCAATGATCGGTGAGTTCCATCAGGTTCAAGACGTTGGTAGGTTGGGCCACTCCGGATCAGTTTGTATGAAGCTGAAACACGTTTTGACGTCTGGCTCTTAAAGCTGTGGTAAAAAGAACGACTGATGATCATTTTGATCAGTCTCAATGTTGAAAATATGGGCTGCAGCTACCCACAATGCCCTCCTCAGCCAGTGGCAGACCTCTGCAGGTGATGTGTCATGGATGCATCACGTCACTCATCACATCATGATGAGCACCACCTACATCCTGACAGATCTGTGGAGCTTTGACGAGTGTGATGCTATTCCACCGATGGACAGTCGGTGGCGCAGGGAGCTAAGAAACACATCAGTGTCCAACAAAGTCAGTGAAGAAGTCACAGACGTAACGATGCAGGATGCAGGTCTGTCAGACCCCAAGGATTCGGTTCTAGAACCCTTCAGTCGACTGTCAGCAGCTCTGCTGTTTGAGGTCATTGACCAATCAGAAACTTTGTGGAGGCGTTCAAAGTGTTTTCATTGACCAGATACGAATAAAGTTCATTTGAAAATGACTTTGTCATTTCAGCGCCTGCAGAGAGTTTTACAGAAAAACTAACAATGAAAAAGTCAAACAGCAGGAGGATTGATAAAGTACTAACAAACATACATAAAATGCAGTATATCTGTGTACATATGTACTGTATGTAGTATGATGACAGACATGTTCATATATACATTTATGAGACAGGTCATAAAAACTTTAAACATTATTAGAAATCACAGACGTGACAAATGTAAACATTCCTGCTTCATGAGTCTCTGCTGACTGTGTGTGTGATGTGCATTGTGGGTGTTGTAGTTCTCTCTCTATGTGGACTTCAGTCTTCATGCTTCAGGATGGAAAACTGTCTCTGATGCTCAGAATAAGAACAAAGCTTGAGTTCTTAGCAGTTTGATGTTCAGACAGTTTGACCTGATCCAGGATCAGGAGGTGCTGCCGTCAAACAGATGTTGTCCATAGAAACTCGTCACTGCTGTTCTGACCAACTCCGTCGTCCAGTGAAGAGGTGCGTCCATCAGCCTCAGCTGTGCTCTGAGACGTCACGACACAAAATAAAGTGATGAGATTTTCTGTCAGCGAGTAAAAAACTCAGAAACGAACGAAGACAATCGCTGAGGACGAAGATGCATAATTCATTTAGACATTTCTAAATTCTAGTTCTGATAGAAAGATCTCAGAGAAACCTCTGAGACTGAGGTACTGCTGAAGTACAAATACTACAAATGCAGTACTGTCTGTCTTTCTGTCTCTGTCTTTCTGTCTCTGTCTGTTTCTCTGTCTCTCTGTCTTTCTCACTCTGTCTGTCTTTCTGTCTCTGTCTGTCTTTCTGTCTGCGTCGTTGTCTTCCATGTTGAGTGACCGTGCGTCCTGATCTGTCTCTCTCGTTGTGTCCAGTGTCAGCCATGTTGGAGAGCGAGAGCATCCCCAGCCTGGCGGGAGTCAAGCCAATGGGCTACAGGAACCGTTCGTCCAGCATGGACACGGACGGCGGCGGCCCCAGCAGCTACACGCTGGAGGCTCTGATCCGGCAGCTGGGACAGTTTCACGCCATCATGCGGGACCACGGTCTGGACCCCGAGATCGTGGGTCAGGTGGTCCGACAGCTGTTCCACTGCATCAACGCCGTCACGCTCAACAACCTGCTGCTGCGCAAAGACGTGTGCTCCTGGAGCACCGGCATGCAGCTCAGGTACGCCCTCTGTTGATGAAAGACGGCGGCGACGCCACGGCCTCTGCTGTAGCTGTGACACGTTTCTGAAGATGGCGTCTGTCTGTGTTCAGGTACAACATCAGCCAGATGGAGGAGTGGCTGAGAGGACACAACCTGTACCAGAGCAAAGCTGCAGCCACTCTGGAGCCCGTCATCCAGGCCGCCCAGCTGCTGCAGGTCAAGAAGAAGACCACCCAGGACGCCGAGGCCATCTGCTCTCTGTGCAGCAGCCTCACCACCCAGCAGGTCCGCTGCCATGTCCACAGACACACCAGCCGATCAATGACACGTGGTACTGATTACTGTTGTCCTGTGTGCTGCAGATAGTGAAGATCCTGAATCTGTACACGCCTCTGAACGAGTTTGAAGAAAGAGTCACGGTGTCCTTCATCCGGAACATTCAGGTATGTATGGAGTGAAGAGCTTCACTGAACGCAGCGTTAGCAGCACGCTAACAAACATACGCTAATGAATAGAGAACAGGTGAGTGTGCAGGTACACCTGTGGTCTCCCACATTCTGCAGGCTTCTTTTAACGTACAGCTCATGAGCGGCTCTGTTCTTCTTCTTCTGTGGCCTAAATGTCATCAGTTTAAGTCTCCTCTTCTTTGGAGGTTCTCTGAATCTGATGAGCTGTGACTGCATCATCATCATCATCATCATCAGTCTGTCCACGTTCTCACTTAACCTCCATGTTTGTCTGTGTGTCCAGAATCGTCTTCAGGACAGAAATGATCCTCCTCAGCTTCTGCTGGACACCAAGCACGTGTTCCCCGTCCTCTTCCCATACACGCCGTCCGCTCTGGGCCTGGAGACGCTTCACATCCCCGCCTCCGTCGGCCTTGACTTCCTCATCAGAGTCTGAGGCCTGTGATTGGCCGGCAGCTTGTAGTTCAGGACGACTGACTACGCTTCAGCAGTCTGAGCAGACAGACGGACAGAGACATTCAGACACATTTACTGACGTCTCACAGAGACCTCCCGTCACTCGGTTCATCCTCAAACATCTGGAGACGCAGCCCGAGGAAGCGTCTGTCCCCCTTCACCGTGTCCTCTCCTCTTTGTCCTCCGTCTCAGATGTCTCCAGTCCACTGACGGCAGATGAGACGTTACAGGACGTGAAGACGATCCTGCAGGAAAAGATCAGGACAGATGTTTGATGATCCACAGATTCAACAGCACGTCTTTACTGTCCACAAACAGCCTCAGACGTCTCCTTTAATGGACGTCTGTGGGGACAGTCTGACAGCATCGTAGACTCTGTGCTAGCTATCCCACAATGCAATGCTCCACATTTTATCAGCACTGTGACGTCAAAGCTCAGCCCACTGCTGCTCTGAAGTAGCGTTAGCAGCCTAGCAGGCTAACATGTCAGAGTGTCCTCTTGGACAGAGACAGACGACTCCGAGTCTTTGGTTTCAGTTCATGGACGTTCATCACGGACAGCAGAGTGAAGATCGATGAGTCTGAATGGACGTGAAGGTCAGGGAGGCGCAGACGGACTTTTTTTTCTTTATTCTTTCAGCTCAGTTTCTCTTTTTTCTCGTGTGATTTGTCAAACTGTGGCGACACTAATCAATAACTAATGAGACTAATTAATAACTGGAATCACTTAACGTTTGCCGTTAGCTCGTGTGGAGAACTCATCGCTAACGTCTGAATCCTGACAGAAACGTGAGGTTTGACTGCAGAATGTTTCGTCCTCTGATCCGTGTCCCTCACTGTCCCCGAAGCTGCTCTCAAAGGACCTTTGATCGTCTCATAATCTGATTGCTTCATTTTGTCCTCATCAATAAATTCTCCAGTTTCTGTAAACAGACATTTGTAGAAAGGTGAAGTGATTTTCTTCCCATATTGTTTCACTTTAACAGATTTAAGTAGAATTTTCATCAAAGTTTTATTTATTCAACCAAAGCAGAATCAGTCAGACTTCAGCTCGTCGCCAGAGCTTCTTCTTCTTCTTCTTCTTCTTCTTCTTCTTCTTCTTCTTCTTCTTCTTCTGTGTGTGTTCATGACATTTGATTTGGGTTGATTGATTATTGATAAAGCACAGGTTTGTTCATGTGAATATTAATGAGGAGTCATCATGTCATCCTGAGGTCTTTAATATTTCATCTGAAATGCTGCAGAGCTGGAAAACTTTTCCATTTCATCTAATCATAAACAAACGTTCAGCCCTGATTCCAGAACAGTCTGGACTCTAAAACCCAAATCAAACCACAATCAATCATCAATAATCAATCTGTCCACTGACAGCAGCTTCATGTGTTCATCTCCTTCATCCTTCATGTGTTCACAAAGTGGTGAACTCGCTCCATCCTCATCCCAATCATGATCCTCTCACCTGTTTACCTGTGGAATGTTCCAAACAGGTGTTTTTGGAGCGTTCCACATCTTTCAGTCTGTGAAACGTGTTGCTGCTTCAGATTCACAGTAAGAGATATTTACAGAAATCAGTGAAGCTGATGAGGAAGAACATTAAACATGTTGTCTTTGAGCTGATTTCAGGTCAGTTTATGATCAGATCAGGTGATCACTTCCTGTTTGATCTGGAATTCAGTGTCACGTCTTGATTGTTTTGATTTGATATTGTAAAAAACAGTATTTCCCTCTGAACACAGTGGAGTGCAAGTCTAAAATCTAAAAAGATGGAACGCTCCAGAGAAGAAAAAGGAACTCAAACGTGAGTGTTGGTCTTTGTTCTCCTTCATCCTCTGAAACTGTCTGAAAGGAGGAAGAGAAGCACGAGCTTCATCCCGTCAGAGGACTGAAGACGCTGTGTGAACATGGCCCACAGAACATTCCCACAGCAGCTCTGTGTCAGTTGTTCCAGCTGTCTGTGGTTTACCTGTCGCTCAGGTGGCTCCAACACCAACAAAGATCTTTTTGTTACTCGTGCTCAGACTCAAACAGTGAATGCTAACTGCTAACCGCTAACAGTTCAGTGTTTGTATCAGCTGATTGATCTTCTTCCTCTGAGCTCCATTAAAACTCATCAGTCACATCACATGAACACACACTGCAGTTTATTCTGACTCTCTCTCTCTCACACACACACACACACACACACACACACACACACACACACACACACACACACACAAACACTCACTGCAGCACCGAACGTGGATTCATCCGCCGCTGAGAATAGTCCCTGCAGGGGCGCCCCTGTAGCTCGGCTGGTAAGATGTGCGCCCCACGTACTGAGGCTGTCAGTCCTCTGCAGCGTCCGCAGGCTCTCTCTGCCCTCTTCCTGTCATGTCTTCAGCTGTCTCTGTCACAATAAAAGCATATTTACTGTCCTATAAACATGTGTCTATGTCCTCCAGTTAGTCTGATGAAACTACAGCGAGCAGCTGTTTGAGGAAATAATGAAGCTTTAAACATGAAACTAAATCTGTGAGGAGTTTTAAAGGTTTACATCTTCAGCAGGAACCAATGAGCTTTGAGCTGAGAGCCACAGACAGGAAGTGAGTGTTGGTTTGAGTCCAAACGTGACATTTGATGAATGTTTGACCTTTGACCTGTGAGTTCACCCTGTTGACCAATGAAAAGTCGTCCTGACTGAGCTGAGCTCTGAGTGGACGGACAGTCCAGCATGGAGACAGGAGAACGGCGCAGCGAGACGGCTCAGTGTCCACATGTCTTCTGTCTGTTTGAGTTTCATATCAGGAGGTCAGAGCTGCACACACACACACACACACACACACACACAGGCGAGCTGACGTGAAACCTCCATGTGTCGTGTCGCTCACACAGACTTCATTTGTTCATGTGTTCATGTTTCAGCTCAGCCTGAAGCTGCTTGTTGTGTTTTTAAAGGATGAACACAAATTATGAGTGGAGGAAGACGATGGAGGAAGAGGATGTGGTGAAGAGTCATTTCTGAACAAGTCTAACCTCCGTTTGCACGACGTGCAACACCTTTCTACAGAATCCACCTGTCTGTCTGTCTGTCTTCGTCTCTCTGTCTGTCTGTCTCCGTCTCTCTGTCTGTCTCTCTCTCCGTCTTTCTGTCTGTCTGTCTTTCTGTGTGTCTCTCTGTCTCTCTGACTCTCTCTCTCTCTGTCTGTCCCTCTGTCTCTCTGTGTGTCTCTGTCTCTGTCTCTCTGTCTGTCTCTCTGTCTGTGTCTGTCTCTCTGTCTGTCTCTCTGTCACCGCGCTGAGCTGAGTAAAAGCAGAAACAGCTGAGGAGAAGCAGGAAGTGGCGTTTGTACTGATGCTGCTCAGAGGAGACATTCATGTGGCTGTTGTCTCTCGGTCTTCAAAGACTTGCTCATTTTGGTGTGGCTTCACTCAAATTCATCACCAGGAGATTTTACGCTGTGGTTTGGAGCTCGAGGTGTAGGTGTAACGATGGGAGACATAAATAGATGCAGGTATATATGTGAAGGACATCCTGAGCAGGAGCAGCGTCTCACCATGGAGACACATTTACTGCTAAACAACAACCAGAGGAAGTACTGTGCTGCAGTACACATCAGAAGTACTTATACTTCACATTCATATTCTACTTTTCACTCCACTACACGTTTGATGAGTTTACAGAATATGACACCTGCACAGGTGTGTGATGCTCAGGTCAACGTCTCAACAAGAAACAAGACCAACAGGAGAGTGAGAGAGCTGTCAGTTAAACCCAGTCTGAGCCCGCCCACACAGTCCTGAGAAATCAGCAGGTAAAAAGTCAAACACCTGTGCAGGTGGCGGCTCACCACCTTTTGGCTAATTGCTTCAGTAGAGTTTTGGATTGAAGTACTTTGTGATATTAGTACTCTGTTCAGTGCTCACAGAGAACAAAGACGCCGTTTGATTGACTGAAGGGGACAAATACATCAAAGGGCATCGAGCAGAAAGGAAAACTTTCTTTCTGAGCTAACGAGGCCTCAAACACAGTGCACAAGTACTGCGTTCATCATCCAGGATCCAGAACCACAGCTCAGAGTAAACAGGTGCTTCATCAGATTCCCATCAGCTCCAGAGAGGGAGGCGCCGAGCGCGTCTAACCGCAGCTGAAGACGCTCTGCGATGCTGAGCTGAGATACCGACCTCAGGCGTGTGGTTAGACGGAGGCGGGGGTGTGTTCCTCCACCCAGAGGAGCTGCAGCAGCACCCACAGTCTGTTTACCAAAGAACAGCAGCGTCTTCAACACTGACACGCAGCCTCCTCTTCATCACTGTCGGCAAGGAAGAAAGCAAACATTCTCCATCTTTGCTGCCACACGCAGCTCGTCAGCCCTCGACTGCTCCCGCACTGTGACGAAGAGTCAGAGCAGAGTCACAGCAGACTGCTGACAAAGAGACAAAGCTGACTGCTGACGAAGAGTCAGAGCAGACTGCTAACGAAGAGTCAGAGCAGACTGCTGACGAAGAGTCAGAGCAGACTGCTGACAAAGAGTCAAAGCTGACTGCTGACGAAGAGTCAGAGCAGACTGCTAACGAAGAGTCAGAGCAGACTGCTGACGAAGAGTCAGAGCAGACCCTGACGAAGAGTCAGAGCAGACTGCTAACAAAGAGTCAAAGCAGACTGCTAACGAAGAGTCAGAGCAGACTGCTGACGAAGAGTCAGAGCAGACCCTGACGAAGAGTCAGAGCAGAGTCAGAGCAGACGGCTGATGAAGAGTCAGAGCAGACTGCTGACGAAGAGTCAGAGCAGACGGCTGATGAAGAGTCAGAGCTGCTGACGAAGAGTCAGAGCAGATGGCTGACGAAGAGTCAGAGCTGCTCATGAAGAGTCAGAGCAGACGCTGACGAAGAGTCAGAGCAGACTGCTGACGAAGAGTCAGAGCAGAGTCAGAGCAGATGGCTGATGAAGAGTCAGAGCAGACTGCTGACGAAGAGTCAGAGCAGATGGCTGATGAAGAGTCAGAGCAGACCCTGACGAAGAGTCAGAGCAGAGTCAGAGCAGATGGCTGACGAAGAGTCAGAGCTGCTCATGAAGAGTCAGAGCAGACGGCTGACGAAGAGTCAGAGCAGAGTCAGAGCAGACTGCTGACGAAGAGTCAGAGCAGAGTCAGAGCAGACTGCTGACGAAGAGTCAGAGCAGACTGCTGATGAAGAGTCAGAGCTGCTCATGAAGAGTCAGAGCAGACTGCTGACGAAGAGTCAGAGCAGACGGCTGACGAAGAGTCAGAGCAGACGGCTGACGAAGAGTCAGAGCAGACTGCTGACGAAGAGTCAGAGCTGACTGCTGACGAAGAGTCAGAGCAGATGGCTGATGAAGAGTCAGAGCTGCTGACGAAGAGTCAGAGCAGATGGCTGACGAAGAGTCAGAGCTGACTGCTGATGAAGAGGAGTACAGAGTGTTGATGAAGAGGAGTCAGCAGGTGCTTCCTGTCATTGATCTTAAATAGTTGACGTCTGATCAGCTGTTGTTCCAGCTGAAGTGATGTCCTGTGAAGAACAGCCGAGCCTCAGTCAGAAGCACTGCTGTTCTCAGGTCAGTTTGAGGATTTGCTGCCGAATATTTGTTCATACATGAGCTGACACCAGATCAGCTGAACTCTGTGATTACACTGTCAGGCTGCTTCTCGTCCATTTCACGTATGTGTGAACGTTCACTGATCTGTGCTCATGTACTGACCCCAGATCAGCTCTGCCGCTGTGACATCACACAGGATGAAGGCCTGGATGCTGTTCACAGACACTTTCATCTGTTTTAATAAGATGAACAGCTGAGCCTCTGTCCTCTGTCTCCAGGGACAAAGACGCATCAGCTCTGGTCCACGCAGCACATGTTGCACCACCATTTCCCAGCATGCCCCACTTCACAACTTGAAACACACATTCCTGTGCCTCGACACAACCTGAGCGTAGGAAGCAGAGCTAACCACGCTGAGGCCTGCTGGCTTTAACTCCATGTGTCTGAAGACAGAGCAGCTGCCAGCAGCAAGACAGCAAGAAGACGAACCAAAGAAGACGAGGACGCACTTCCTGTGGATTTATTGATCAGAAGCAAAGATCAAAGTAAAAACAGACACAATAGTCAAGACAAACGTTGAAGCTGCTGCAGCGCTTTGCTGCGAGTCAATGACTCAGTGATTCTGCTGAAGCAGAAGCTTCTAACGTCTCACCTGTCCGTCAGCAATGATGACGGACAGGTGAGACGTCGGGGCCTCATCAGGCCCACGGCTTGAATGTGGAGCTCATAGTAAACTAACACACGTGTTCATACTGGCCTCATTTGAAAACAAACCAGATCAGTGAGTAGACGGGAAGTGGTTTGCAGCTGACTGGTTAGAGTCGCTGCTTCATGGTTGCTGTTTGACAGACTTGTTTCTCAGACTCTGAGCTGCAGCTTTGACTTCAGCTTGTTCTCATAAACATAGAAGACAATGATTTCTGAATAACAACGGAGGAAAATGGGTCGTTTGACCACAGTTAGTGTACGAGTTGTTCAAAGAACGCAGATTAAACATGTGAGGTCCGACTGTAGTCATTTTAACAAACAGATCTCGTCCCAGGTCAGCAGTTTGGACTTCAGGAACACCGAAGCAGATCAGGGAGTCTGTCTTTTAGCAGAGCTGCACAGTTTGGACAAGTGACAGTTCTACCATGAAACCAGCGAGGCCGAGAAAGATTCGGTGATGTCCCACAGCGTCTCCGAGCTGAAGTAGGCCATGTTTTCAGTTTGACGCTGAAACATCAAACATAAAGTCAACTGGCTGAGTCCAAGCATCTAAACCTTCAGGGCTGAAAGATGAAGCCGACGCTGAAGTGCCAAAAACTGCAGTTCCTCGGATGGCCACTTGGAGCTGATTCCAAAAGCGTCAACAGAGTCAATCCCCATAGACCTCCAGTTTATGTACTGTATTTTAATACTATTATTCAGAGGTTTCACTTTTGTTTGTTAGTTAGCAATCAGTTGCTTGTTTCCACATCCAGCTGTTACAGAGCGACCGACGCGTCCTCGTACCTAAACTGCTCAAGAGGTCGGTTGCCAGTGACTCTGAAAATGACGTGTATGATTATTGGACGAAGGTGAACCTTTATTGTAGCAGACCTTCATCCTCACGTGGTTAATGTTTTGAAACAGACCCAGTTTGCATTGGTTTAGGCACCAAAACTGCTTGGTCAGGTCTAGTAAAGGTCATCTGTTGAAGTCAGTCTGTTTCTGGTACGTTCGTGATGTAACTTCAAATGGGTCAACGTTGACAGTTTTACATAGGACACAGCGATTTCCTGGCTGTCCCGTGTTTGTGTGCTCGCTCTTTGTGCTGTGTCACCTGACTTCCTCCTTTGCTCAGTCGTAATCACTATGGCCACTAGAGGTCGCTGGCCAACAATAACCACAAATCTGGGTCATGATAACCTGCTGGCAAAGTCGACCTGCACAGTCATTTCTGAGGATGGCTCATGTTCTCTCTCTTTTAGCCCAGTTTTTGGTCTCCTCCAGCTCCGGAGGGAAATATCTGGCTCTTTAGCTGCTAAATGCTCCACGATGTTCACCTGCTCGTCTCTACCTGTGTCAATAGGTCGTGAACTGTTCACAGCTTTTGCGAACCACACAGGAAATGTGCTGCAAAACCAAAACCAGGAGCTAAAACAGGCTGAAAAGCTCCATAGAGCTGCAGAGGTGGTTTGAGCCAGGTGTAGCAGTGAAACCACCGAGTGAAGCCCGTCATCACCTCGAAGGTCAGCTCAACGCTGATTTACGAGAGGCTGCAAACTGCTCATACTGTCTGCTGATAATCAGACTAACCAGTGAGCAGCAAGTGCCTGCTGATGTCATTTCCTTCAACACTGAAGCTGTGGTCCAGTTCCACGCTCGTTCATGAAGATGTGAAGATGTGATGACCTGAACCAGTGCTGACCTGGCGATCGTTTTCACCGCCGTTGCTCAGTGCTGAGTCAAAGGGGAGTTCAGGCTTTGGACTCATGGCGGATTCTGGATTTACACGCTGTGTCCGACTGTTGGACCGTCACTTTGAGCACAGTCTTAAAAGAAACATGACCAAGATAACAAGGAGACTTAGCAGAAAGCTAAAGCTAGCAAAACCTAATGCGGCTTGTTGTTTCGTGGTCATGGCTGTAGGTTTGGAAGTTTGTCCATTAAACCGTAACTTTCACTGCGATTAAACTTTATTAAACATCTCATCATTAACATTATGTCCTAACCTGCAACCTGTGAGTGAGTTCAGCCAATGTTTCCATCAGACTGATGAACCAATGAGAGCCTTTTGTCTCCTCTGTATTCAGCTGTGACACAGTTCACTGTCCAATAATTCATCTTCTTTCACACAAGCTGCTGTTTGCTGAACAAAGATGTTTTCTGACTAACAGAACATCCTGTGAGTGAAGAAATCAACGAACAGCCCCCCTCTTCCTCTGTGCGCTTGCCACTCCTTCTTCCTCCCTGCTGACAAGAAAAGCTGTCAGCTGAGGCTGCAGGCAGCGAGGGAGTTCACCGTGCAGCTGTGAGGAGGTGCCGTGATCTGAGAGGAGGCTCAGTGAGGAGGCTCAATGATCTGTGAGGAGGTTCAGTGAAGAGACTCAGTAAAGAGACTTTTGGTGAGGAGGCTCGGTGAGGAGATGCCGTCCGGCTGCTGGATCTCTGCGCTGCTGACGCTGCTGGCGGCTGTCACTTGCGCTCAGAGTGGAGATGGAGACGCCGTCGTAGGTGAGAAGACACATTTTTAATTAATTCATGAAATGTTATGTTTAGGTGCTCTGGACTGTGCCACTTGGATCAGAACATATACCTGAGATGGGTTACTGTACCACCTGAACCTGGTTTAAGGTTGCTCAGATGGAACCAAAGGTGATCATCATCATCATCAGTTCAGAGAGGTTTAGTTATTGTGAGCGAATAGGAGAATGCAGGTGGTGAATCACGTGCGTTCAGTGTTACTGAGTCGACAGGTAGACTCACCTGTAAGAGGTTCTGATGTCAAACAAAGGTGAGACAAGTGGTCTTCATTTAGAATCTTTTGAACAGTTTCAACATCAGAGGCTGATGGGAGTCAGTTCTGCAGGTGTTTGCTCATAAACCGAAGTACTGAACACGTGAACACTTTGGCCTGACGATGGCGCTGAAGTTACAGGATGAGCAAAGTTCACAAAGAATATCTGAACCAAAGCGCATGACAATGCTGGCAAAGCCTTCGTCAGCTGGCCCAAAATTAACTGTCAACAATTGATTCTTTGTTTGAGTTGTTTCTGTTTTTTTATTAGTTTAAACTGAGTCTTTGGGTTTTGGACAAAACAAGACATTTGAAGATGACGTCGTGGAACTTATGATGGACATTTTTCATGATTTTTCACATTTTTTAGACAAAAGGATTCATTGACTGATGGTGAAAGTTGTTAATTGAAATAATCGTCATTTGGAGATGATGGTTGGGTGAGCAGAGTCAGGAGACTCATCTAAAACCCTGAATGTCTGCGAGGATGGAAGTCGAGCTAAATACTTGGAGTTATTATTATTATTGTTTTAATCAGCGTCTGAGAAATCAAACCTTTTCTGTCAGCTGTTCACCAGGACAAAGTTCTTCATCTCATCCCATCGAGATTGTGTCTCTGTATTCTGAACCACAACGGGAGAAGATTTGACTTGAGTTTTAACGTCCCCTCAATGACTTAAAGAAGCTTCCCTGTACAACCTCTGACCTGCTGAGCTCACATTACCGACAGCCTTATCTCATGAATGTTATCACCTGGTTTGACTTCATTCTGTTCACCTCACTTTTATTCCTGTTTCTCATGTCCTTCATCAAAGCACTTTGTAACTATGTTAGGATTTAATGTTTTACTGTCCATCGTGAGTCTGACAGTGTTTTAGGAGTAAATGTCTTTTGGTGAACTGTCCTGCTGATGGGCAGAGAGCGGGTGAGGAGCTCGGCCTCCTTCATGTTGAAAGGAGCCACTTCAGGTGGTTCAGCCTGTGAGCAGGATCCTCCTGGACGCCCTCCTGTGGAGGTTTTCAGGCACAGAAGAAGCAGTAGACAAGTGCTGGAAAACAGATGGATGGATGAATGAACTGGTTCCCTTTCTCCTCAGAGGCCAGAATCAGCTGCACCTCCCACATCATGACCGACGGCTGCAGTCTGACCTGTAAACTGGTCGGAGGCGGGACTGACAACGAGGATGATGAAGATGATGAGGCCGATGGCGTCGAGAAAATGACAGTGTGGTAAAGCGTTTTGTCTTTCATTGCTTGATGGCACATCGGCAGCATTCAGATCGTGTCACTGACAGAATCTCCACCCTTCTGTTCACAGTTACACTGACTGGAGTGTAATGAGGATCAAATGTGAGGAGGATTTCAGCGACACCGTCAGCTCCAAAGATCTGAAACCTGTAGTTAACGTCAATGTGACCGTCCACCTCAAGACCGGAGCCACGATCACAACAACCGTCGACCTGAAGAAAATCGGTAAATCCTCTCTGCAGCTCTGCGTTCACACTCAGGTTGAACATTTTCCAAACCTCCAGATGTATCCTGGTCGGTGGCTCATCTAAATCCACTTGCACAAAATAAAAGCACGACAGTATAGAGATGCCATGTGTGAGGCGCTGATGTTTGGGCCTGAAGCAGCGCGAGAGGAAAGATCAGAGGTTCATCAAAAACAAGAGGAATCGTCCTCTGGAGGCCGTGAACATCAACACATTTCATTTCAAATGGGCCAGATAAGTCTAATCAATCAGTCTGAAGTCTGATCAGTCAGTCTGAAGTCTAATCAATCAGTCTGAAGTCTGATCAGTCAGTCTGAAGTCTAATCAATCAGTCAGTTCATCATGAGGTGCGAGCATGTCAGTGCTGTGTTTGTGGTGTTTTAACTGTACCATACCCATAGTTTGTTTGCTATAGTCACGTTTCCCAGATGGCCACCAAACTGTAGCTGCCCTGTTTCTTCTTCTGTGGTGTGGACCAAATGAACCAACCCACAGGTGTGAAGGCACCTGTCACCGTTCCCCTCATTCTTGTCTTTTTTTCTCTTTTGTGTTCCTGTAGTTAAACCAAGAAGTCCTCAGGTTTGGAACGTTACCTTCAACCAGGAGTCCAACCAGGCTGTCATTTATATTCGGACTCCGTATCAAAATGAATACCTGAAAGTAGACAATCAGCTCTTCCAGCTGCTCATCTGGACCACAGGCAGCAAAGTAGTAACATCATCGAGTTGTGTTGCTTCAGTCGGTTTTTCTCCCTTAGAAAATGCTCAGCAATGATCCAACTGTTCACTGTTTTTGCTGTTTAGCCGCAGTCTCACAACATCTCGTCATTAGACATGAAGATTGACATGCAGCACCTCCGAAAAAACTCAGAGTACCATGTCAAAGCACGAGCGATACCGCAGACCTTCCTGCAGGGTACCTGGAGCGAGTGGAGTGAAACGGTCAGCTTCTTTACTCCCACAGGTAAGCGTACACATTTTTCATTTCTTTGGACCACAGAGAATAATGATCTTATTTAAGTCCATCCTCTCTTTTTCAAGAAGAAACAGACCAAACACAGACGGAGGACAGTCGCGAAACACACACACTGATTGTGTGTCTCGTCCTCTTGGTGGTGGTGCCTTCCAGCGTTGCTTTCTTCTGGAAAAACAAGTACGACGTCTCTGCTGTCTTGTCAGGAAATCAATGAATTTAAATCTTTCCTATATTAATAATTCTTTTCTCCTTCCTACACAGGATATTTACCTACATTTGGCCGAGCATCCCGCACCCCAAACACACACTGGTGCAGATCTGCAAGCCAAATAAAGTGAGTCATCTTACCTTAAATTGACCGATTTCACTAAATTTTTTGCCATTTTTTAATGTTGTTGTCTTGGAGCCTTAAAAGAGTAGTCGGTATTGTGAGCATGCTGATGATAAAGTCGTTGATAATCCCATGATTCCTATTTCATAATAACCAAACGTGAAACCCCAAGCAGGGCCTCCTTTTGAACTTCAAACCTGAGGTGGTCAGTGTCCTTAAAGTCTACCCAATGGAGAAAACAGAGGAGCAGCTGTGTGGGGTTGCAGAGCCTTTGAGTACTGCTGCTGCTGCCGCTGCCGAAGGTGCACAGTCGAATCATCCCTGCTCCACACACAGCTCCGACTCCTCCAGGAGCGCCACCAGTGCCAGCACAGAGGAGCTGGAGCTGTCGGCGCTGCTGAGCAGGAGCTCCTCCGACAGAGAGGAAGTCCTCCAGAGCACCAGTCCATCACCCACTGACATCCTCCAGCTCGGGGAGAGACCTCACACACCTCAGCCTGAACGCAGCAATGGAGGAAATGAGGTGGAGGTGTTTGGAGTGGGCCAGCAGGAGGAGGCCTATGTCACCATGTCCAGTTTCTATCAGATCAAGTAGATCAGGACGAGTGGAGTGGTGATGAACAGACAAACAGACCTGGATATGAATCAAACTTCTGAGGATTCCACTTCAGGAAACTCTAAATCTGTGGTTCCCAACCTTGAGCTCAGGACTCCTCACGATGTCCCAAGATAAATCTGAGGGGCCACAAAATGATTACATGCATGAGAAGGAAAGAAATCCCCCCCGCCCCCCGTATGGATGCCAATGTCAGTCGGTTGCCGAGGCAATGAACCCCAGGGACTTTGATGATCCTTTCACTTTTCGTCTAGCGCCATCATCAGGTCAACATTTGTCCACCACTTACTCCCTCTGAGGCCTTTAAAGATCATTCAAATCAAATCATTTTTTATCTGAGCCGCTCACACTGGGACCTTAATCACTGCTTGATTTGAAGAGTCGTGAAGTCGGGAACCACCAACCTAAAGAGCTAACAGAGGAGTAAAAAGGTTCTCCTCTAAATATGAAGAATAAGATGCATACATCAAGAGACTGAGCCCTACATAAGAGGAGAAAAAGTGATCACATCATTTATCACGTGCTCGCTGCAGGAACAGCCAATCAGAGACAATCACATCAGTTACATCCCTCCTTTCCTCCAAAAACAACCCAAAACAATCTGAACATGACATGTTGTTCTGTGAAAGCACACAACTTTATCATTTTTTAAAGATCATTTTAAACGACCACCTAATATCACCAGTAGCAACCAAAGGGGCGCTCCAGCAATGTAGGGCGCCGCTTCCATAACACTGAGGTGTTTGTGATGGACAGATCGAAAAAAGACAGGTCCACAGAAACGGGATGAATAGCTTTAACCCGTACGTCTGTAAAAGTTGAGTATTTTTACTGTTATCTTTCACTTGAGTCTAAAATGTAGCAGTTTGATGAACGTGTACTATTGACCAAGAGGTACTGAAATGTAGCTTTTTAAGTATTTTGTTGCTTTTGATGCCATATGATTGTATCAAGTATATTTTCATATCTTATATGTTGTATACTGACGTGCCGCCTCATTCAGTCACCTGGTGTTTCCAGAGATGACTGTTGGAGGAACCTTAGAAGATCATTGCAGTGTTTCTGTATGTTTTACTACAAATCACAGAACAGTGTCCAGAGCATACTGCCTTCCAGGCAGCCCATTGGTCAAAGGGTCAGTTCATCTCATACCTGGGCTCGGTGCAGTCTGTTGTGAATTACCTTTCTCAAGCAAGTCTTGCAAGTTTCATTATGCTTTGGATTCATACAGATGGGTGACAAAGGAGTGAATCTCAACCTAAAGTGTGTTAGTGTTGTTCCACCATGAGCTTCCAGAACAGCTTCAGTTGTCCTTCCGATAGATTCTCTAAGTCTGTGGAACTCAACTGGAAGGATGAACTCCATTTCTTCCACCACCTAAAGACCCATAATCAGCCCTGGAACCACCCAGAGGACCATTAGAACCTCCTCTAGAGCCACCAGAACAACCTAAAATATACATGGAACTTCCTCCAAATGACCACCTAAAAAGTAAATAAATAAAGTGAAGAATCACCCACCGACAACTGATGAACAAGCCACAAGGACGAGTGAAACCTCCTAAACCACAGCTAGAATCCCTAAATGACACAAGCACCACCTGAAGGATTCATAGAACCTCCTCAATGACCACTAGAACGACCTTAAAGATATCCTAACTGACAACCACGACCACCTAAAGCCCTACAAGAACCAGTGAAATATTTAGTTGTGCCGTGCTGTGCTTTTGTTCAGGTTTTCCTTTTAGTTTGTCACCTGTCTGCATAAAGATTTACGACAATTCTTAAACGTGCTAAAACATAGAGAAACACCAGTGAGGTCCTTTAAAAGAAAGCTGCTCATATCATAACTGTAAACTGTTAAAGGACCGAAAGTCCTGCTGTGCTGTGGGACGGACTCGTCTCACTGTTCTAAAGACCAGCAGCTCTGAATCACAGCGTTCGTCATGCTGAGTCTGCAGGTGAGATGTGGGTGTGTTGCTGCAGCAACCCGACCCGACTTTGTGTTTGTGGAGACGCCAAAGACACAACATGCTGCTTCTTAATATATCTGACACAACCTACACCTCATGTTTCCTCACAGCAACGGCTGAGATGCATACACAGAATGTACGCTTTGTCTTTTGACTAATGCTTCACTCCAGGTCCAGCTGTACTACAGATACTGTTCCTGACTGAACCACATGTTGTCTAACATGCTTTTTATTTAAACAAAGCCTGCTGTGTTTCATATCAACACACAATAAAACAAAGAAATGTTATGAAAGCATGCCGCTGCCTCGTGTTTATGTTTCCATTTATATCATATTCAGCTTCCATAATGCACAATGATCAAAGTCACTCTCTAAACTACAATTCTTAGCCTGCGACAGTCATTCAGGGAGATTCTTCTCTAACTCTCAGAAACACAGAATCGTCACATCACAGCTGCATCCTGATTGGTGAAAGGTCATGTGGTGTTTCTTCAGCACACCTGATGACAGGTTGGAGCTCAGAGCTTCCAGGCGTTTCTCATCATAAGAATAAAGTAGACATCGCTGTCAATGGAGGCGCTGACTCCACAGTAATAGTTGACGAACTCCTCTTTGGTCACCTGTCGATGAGAGGAAAGATTTCACGGCATGGTGACGGTCACAATCAGACAAAATGAAACAGAGGCGGTCACAAGATTGTTGATCAGACAGCAGCTGGTTTCCATCCAAATGAGCTGAAAGTAAACAGACATTCTGTCCAGTGAAGACATGACGCTCAGCTGCGAACGCCTCGTGGTGAATCTACGATAATCTGCCACAGGAGGCGTCTCAGGTTTAAGTCGCTACAGAAACATCTGGCAGGCAGTTTGTGCACACAGCTGAGCGCTCGTCTGCCACTGAAGGTACACCCACAGCAAGCTTATGAGGCAGATATTTTTACAGAAAAAAAGGTGAAAATCAGCTTCACATTTGGATGGAAACAGCGAGTGAAGAGTGTGAACGTGTCTGAGAAAGGATGATTTGAGTTCATCGTGTAAACTACAGGTTTCAGTCACTGACCTCTGACCTCTGACCTCTGTATGCTGTATGGTTCTATGAGATCTAATTATTGCTTCATTCTGAACGCGTCTTTTTCTCTTTGAGGTAGATTTCAGAAACAGGAACCATACAATATACTGTGCAGAAGATTTCCAGTGAGCAGGAAAATGAAATCACAGACTTTCCTAAACTAGAAAACCATGAGATGGAAACCTCCTCCACCCTCCTCCACCCTCCTGCCACCACCCGAACCATGAGCTCGTTTACCAGAACGGCGCTTAGTCAGAGTTTCCAGGCATTTCTCATCATCACAATAAAGTAGACATCTGTATCGATGGACGCACTCACACCAGCATAATAATTCATGAATTCCTCCAGGGTCACCTTCAGAGAGTAACACCAGCATGAAGACACGTCTACACCAATGACTGCAGCTTCTCTGCCACTGACTTCACACCTGACAACAAGCTGCCTGTCAGACCAGACGTGGGAGGTAATTACCTTCCCGTCTTTGTCGTACGGAGAATCAAAGCTGTCCAAGAACTTCCTGAAGACTTGGTCCTCTGTCCACTCGCCGTTCTGGTACTTGGGGTGGTACTTGGCGTTATAAACCCCCCTCAGGTCTTCGATGGTGATCACGCCGTCGCCTGTCTTATCCAGCTTCCGAAACGCCTGCATGACCACCTCCTTCCTGGCCTTCGACATCTGCGGCTGCAGTGAACAGATGGATGTTCAGAAATACGGAACGACGCCAAGCCGCACGGCGGCCATCAGTATATTTACCCTGAGAGTGACGAGGAACTCGTCAAAGTCGATGGTCCCGCTGCCGTCGCGGTCAAAGTGCTGAAAGAGAGCCGTGGCCTCGTGTCTCTCCATCAGGATCCCGTAGTCATTCAAACCCTTCACAAACTCCTTGAAGTCCAGCGAGCGGTTGTTGTCATCATCCATGATTTTAAAGGTTCTGACAAAGAAACAGATTTCAAACGTGACCACTGTGAAAAACGGCTGCGTTCAACCTTTGACATGAGTACCACGATTTAAAAATACTCTATTACACGTTGAAAATCTGTACGTTTCATCAGAAAAATGTACTTCATGTTTGAAGTAGAAGTACTCGTGGTCTACCGTGTCTCTGTCAGCGTCACATTATTCTGTTAGTGGCGCATTGAAGATGCATTTTAGTGTTGCAGCAGCTGCAGCTCAGCTGACTTCACTCATTTTGATTAACTGTTTAAAAAGTTCATCTTCATCTGCAGAATAACAATACAACAACAACACAGTCAGTCAACACTGAGTCAGTACTGCAGTAAATGTCACGCTGCTGCTCTCTTGTATTAATGCACTGACAGTATCGGTAGAAGCAGGTTGTGAGAACATCAGCAAACAAAACCACAAAATCAGCAACAGCACACAATAATGTGAGAATAAGGCGAACACATCACAACATCCTGCAGCCTCCGTTAACTGTTCACAGCTCATACGACAGGAAGACGAAGGCAGCGTCATCACTGAGCTCTGCACGCCCTTCAAACACGTTATGACTCTTCACTGCATCACGACAAATACTGCGCTCAACTGTAGCTCTGAGGTACTTCAGTACTTCCATGTTCTGCTACTCTGTTTGTCTGACAGCCGGGTTCCTGATTCCTGACGTTTGAACACGTTTGGAAACACACGGTTCGAGCTGAAGCTTCTGTTTTGTGACCGCTCATATAAAATCAGTGATGTCGTGTCTCTTCTGTCGAATGAAAGATCTGCGTCATGACCTTTGACATCTTTGACATTTGATGTTTTAGCTGCTTTGATGCTAAACTCGTCCCAAACAGAGGGACGTCCTCCTGTCCTCCTGTCTGTTTGACTGCAGCAGGTTGAGTCTGAACGTGAGATTTGATGACAATAAGAAAAATCCCAAAGTTTCCTGTGACTGATAGCTTTCGTCGTGCTTTGATCTGATATGAAAGCAGCCTGACGTCACTGAACGAGCCTCGTCGTTACGTCATCTTCGTCTTAGCTCGCTGTTCTTTGAGCCAGTTAGATCCACTCACAGCGTGACAGAAGAGGAAGGACGTGGTGAACTGAGGCGATGCGTCGAGAACGGGAGACTGAAGGTTTTATTTTGACATCAGGATCAGGAAGTAGCAGCAGAGACAGATCTCAGGTCAGTTCTTACAGCGATTCCAGCCGACAGTGTTCAGGTTGACTTTGTGTCCAAGATCTGATCAGCTGGAGAAAAGATCCACCTGAACTGAGACAACACAGACCCACAAAGGACCTCAGCGACTGTCCAGGTGTTTCCAGGTGTTTCCAGGTGTTTCCAGGTGTTCTGATAAATGTCCTTGAGTGATATCACTCAAGTCAGCGTCGGTTTGAAACTGAAACAAATCTGTTACATTAGCCGCTACTAGCATAACACACCTGAATCTCACAGCCAGCTGTCAGCAGGTGGAGTTGCATTGTGGGTAATGTAGGAAGCAGGTTTTGATGAGAAGAAGAGTTTGTGGGATGAAACAGATATTTCCGGTTCTGCTGCATCGATTTTGAGTTTGTTTGGTTTTTTTAAATGAAGTTCCAGGAGCGAGAGCGTGAATCTTCCACCATATTCCTCTATTTAACCACGCTATGAATGATGTCAGAATGGAACATGTGACCTTTCATCATAACTCACTGAATGTCATGAACAGGTGGAGGATGCACAAGGAGCTCACCTGCCCAGACCTTTGATACCGGACGATCCTCTGGCCAAACACTGCAGCCTGAGTCTCTCCACCGGGTCCGAACACTCCGACAGCCGGCGCTTGGCGTTCATCGCCATCTCTCGATCGTGTCTCGACGTCCCCGCCATCGCTGCCGGCGCCAACAGAGCAGGTTTGTTATTCAAAGGACTGACAGTGAAAGGAGTCATAGAGTTAACTGGTTCTACGTCTAGATCACTGCAGACTCTTCAGGTTCTGGTCTGAGAAGAATCCACTCAGTATCTGGAGATGACTATGACTGGCTGAGGATGAGCAGCAGCTCTGGCCTCTGATTGGCTCAGACGTATGGCGGCTGTTGGAGGATGAATGGAGGATCACAGTTTAACGTGTTTGATACAACATGTTTCAAACACTTCAGAGAACAAATGAAACCAACTGTGGCTGGACAAATTAATGTGAACGCTCTGCTGAGGGTCACATGACCGTCAGGACGACGTCAGACGGATTACAGGTGTGATTCTGCACTGAACTGTTTGTAAAGGTGATTTCTTCAAAGACACTGAACGGTACATTTATTCGAGTACTTATGTACAATGTTGAGGTACTTCAGTATTTTCATTTTGTGCTGCATTATACTTCAACTGGAGTACATCTCAGAGGGAAATACTGCACTGTCACCTGACAGTGACGAAAGATTAAATGATCCCAAAGTTCGTAAACTGCGTTTCCACCTCCAGCTGCTCCAAAAGTAAAAAACTGTTTACACATAAATGCCTCAGCACACACAGTATTCTGAGTATTTTTACTCTGATACTCAAAGTACATGGTAATACTAATAATACTAATAATACTGCTGGACTTTTACTGCAGTAAAGGATCAGAACAATTCCGGTCCCGGACAGGTCTGCGCCAGGTGTGTCCGCAGTCTGTAACAGCTCGTGACAGCAGGAAGCTGCAGGTGTGACGTCATCAGGCGGATGCTCTGAAAACTCACAGACAATCACATTCACTGACAGACAAAAACAAACTTACCGACACTTCGACGCTTTTACCTTCAGCCAAACAACAAACAGGAAGTTTGACACCGAGCGAGCCGCGGTTACCATGGAGAACTGCTCTTCTGTCCCGTGATTGGCTGTTCAGTAGCAATACTGTTAGCAGTTGTACCTGTTTATAAATACTTTGAGTACTACTACAGGTATTTACTGGGCTCGCAGTACTTTTCTACTCGTAAAAACACGAAACGTCTGAACGTGTTTTGAAGAAAACTTTAGTCAAACGGATGTTTGCTAACCTCGCCAACATTTCAACACTTCCTGTGGTTGTTTCATAATAAAGGTCTCCCACTTCCTTCACGTGAGAACGCTTTTATTATGTATGACTATGAAACACATACGGGAAGTGTTCTTTCTGTTCATCCGTCCGTCCGTCTGTCTGTCTGTCTGTCTGTCTGCCCTCTGGTGGTCAGAGTCTGGAGCTACACTGACACGTTTTGTTTTGTTTTTTTTGTCAAAGTAAGCTGTTGCTATGGAAACATAAATACACGCCCTGTCGCCGTCACGTGCTCTCTTGTTACTGCCTCCTCTGTGCAGTGGGTGGAGCATGGGGCAGATACGGGTAGGTGACGCTGTTTTTTTTTGGGGGGGGGGGGGTTTAATTAAAAAAAAAAAAAAGACAATACATTTCATGAGAGAACAGAGAGCCAGGGTAAATAAACATTGACAATCAAACAAGGAGAAAAGAAAAAAAAAGAACAAAAAGAAAGAACAAAAGAAAGAACAAAAATAAATAAATGAATGAATAAAAAGTAACTGTGAAGATAATACCAACATAATAACAGCTAATTACCTACCAATATTAAACTTTGCGCATATGTTCTTTGTTTTTATGGCTTTCTTATGTTCTAGTGGGGCGAGGGACTGTAAATATAATACAAAACACTTGTAGAAAACAGAAAAAACGGGTTTATCTCCAGCAAATTTAGCTCTGTGGATGTAAAACTTTGCATAAAGTAGTACCAGGTTAATAACAAAAACCTTATCCAGGTCTTATCCAGAATAAAAGCCAAAAATAACATGTTCAAAATGCAGATTAAAGTTCATATAAAACTTATCAGAAATACATTTTCCTATGTCTTTCCATAACCTTTTTGTGTAATTACAATGCCAAAATATGTGGTTAACTGTTTCGGGTTGTACCGAGCAAAAGGAACAGTTGGCATCAATATCGTTCTTAAATTTCTGCATGAAATGCTTTACTGGGTAAATTTTCTGTAATATTTTGAAAGATACTTCTTTAACTTTGTTAGTGATCATATATTTGTGTGGTAACAACCAAACCTTGGTCCAAGGTATATTGATGTTAAATTTAACCCAGTAGGTGGTGATATAAGGTTTCGTTGAGATTTCATTCATAAAAAGTTCCCGAATAGCTCGATTGTTGCTTTTGTGTGATCCAAAGCAGACTTTGCCACAGACGGCGTTCAGTGGATTTACAACGGAGACAGTCCACGGCTGAAAGGAGCCTCTGGACAAGTTTACCACACCTGTAGGAATGGAATCAACTACCTGATAAAATTCTTTTGCTGTAACCGGAAAACCAAACTTTTGTATAAACTCCTCATAGGACATCAAGAGACCATCTGAGCTCAGCAACCGAGCGACTGTATGAATATCTCTGTCAAACCAGTTTCTGAGGAAGAGGCTCTTTTTGTTGTAAAATGTCTCCGTTGTTCCATAGATAAAACTTCTGAGGGGAGAAATTGTGTTTGTAGATTATTTTCCATGCAAGTAAGACCTGTTTATGGAACTCTGACAATTTTAGAGGTATTTTATTAATCTGGTAATTACACACTAACAAATAAGGAAGTCCACCAATTTGGTTAAATACAAATTTGGGGATAAAGTTCCATACGGATGAATCATTTTTAAAAAAATTTTTAACCAATTAATCTTAAATACATTGTGTAATGATCCAAAGTCCAAAAAATCAAGCCCTCCATTCTTTCTGGTATTAATTACGACAGATTTTCGGATGTAATGTGTTCTATTCTTCCACAAGAAGTTAAACAACATTTGATCAATTTTTTTGATTGTTTTACTGTATATATATAGAAACTAAACTGGAAAATATAAACATCAGAAATAAAAACTAATTTCAAAAGAGAAAAATTATTTAAAAAATTAATTTAAATTAATTTTAAAAAATTTCATTAAAAAAGGAAATGAAAAAACAGTGACAATTAAAATAATCAAGTTCCAAAAGATAACGGAACAATTTCCTAAAATCCTGAAATATTTAGAGAGAATTCCTCTGTGAGCGTGTTTCACGTCAAATCAACGAATCCAAATATTTTGAATTAAAATAACTCACAAACACTGTGAAGCTACAGCTGCTAAGCTAACTCATTCAGGTGACGCAGACTGTGCTAGCTGTAGCGTTAGCGCGTCACGCTGTCCTCCACGGCGGCGGGGTCCAGGTACACGTACGGCAGCTTCAGTCCAACATTCCTCGCTCTGATGTCACAGCTGAGACGTTTCAGGTCCCTATGGAAACGAGCCGCCATCTCCACGGGAACGCCCTCTGTGAAGTGCTGCTCCGCCGAGCCGCCAAGAGGAACCTTTGAGACACAACAACCAATTATTCGTAAGTGTTTCTTCTATCTGAAGGACCCTCCGTCTCCGTTCACCTGAAAATTAGGAGGGGCGTTCAGGTGGCTGCAGTTTGCTTCCTCACCACTGGATGGCACTAAATCCTTCACGCTGGACCTTTAAGAGCCGACTGCAGATGGTTTACCCAAACAAAGTTCCATGTAGAAACTTGAGTGGAAATTTTAAGCCAAATTGACCCTAAAAACGGTGAAAATTCACTGGATTTAAAGGCACAGCAGCAGTTTTGTCATAAAATGACCAAAAACAGAGTTTAGCTCTGTGGTTACTTTTCTTTAGAGACATTTTGATGATCAGCTGTTTGTCGACCTTTGCAGACAAGCTAGCAGCTCTGAGAGGACACTGAAGCTGTTAGCTGACCAGAGGATGGAGTGTGTTCATGGAGCGCTTTCCTGGTCCGACCAGCCAGAGCAGCGCTTTGACAGCACAAGCCTACATTCACCCATTCACACACTCACACACACACACACACACACACACACACTCACACTCACACACACACACACACACACACTCACACACACACACACACACACACTCACACTCACACACACACACACACACACACACACTCACACACACACACACACACACACACTCACACACACACACACACACACACACTCACACTCACACACCCATTCACACACACACACACACACACACACACACACATTCACACACTCACACTCACACACACATACACACACTCACACACACACACACACACACACACACACACACTCACACTCACACACCCATTCACACACACACACACACACACACACACACACACACACACACTCACACACACACACACACACTCACACTCACACTCACACACCCATTCACACACACACACACACACACATTCACACACTCACACTCACACACACATACACACACACACACACACACACACTCACACACACACACACACACACACACACACTCACACACACATTCACACACACACACACACACACACACATTCACACACACACACACTCACACACATTCACACACACACACACACACTCACACACACACACATTCACACACACACACACACTCACACACACACACACACTCACACACACACACTCACACACACACACACACACACACACACACGCTCACACTCACACACACATACACACACACACTCACACTCACACACACACACACGCACACACATACACATTCATGGGACAGCTGAGGCACCTGCTCATTACCAGAGTGATGATGATGAGGGACCATTTAATGACAAAGAAGTGGAGCTCAGTCAGACTGTGTTCGTGGCTACGGTGCCTGTGTTGTTCTGCAGGTTCTTCATGTTCTGCATGATGTTCTTCATGTGGTTCTGGATGTTCTTCATGTTCTGCATGTTGTTCTGGATGTTCTTCATGTTCTGCATGTTGTTCTGCATGTTGTTCAGGATGTTCCTCATGTTCTGCTTGATGTTCTGCATGTTCTTCATGTTCTGCATGATGTTCTGCATTTGGTTCTGGATGTTCTTCATGTTCTGCATGTTGTTCAGGATGTTCTTCATGTTCTGCATGTTGTTCTGCATGTTGTTCTGCATGTTGTTCTGGATGTTCTTCATGTTCTGCTTGTTGTTCTGCATGTTGTTCTGGATGTTCTTCATGTTCTGCTTGTTGTTCTGCATGTTGTTCTGGATGTTCTTCATGTTCTGCATGTTGTTCAGGATGTTCCTCATGTTCTGCTTGATGTTCTGCATGTTCTTCATGTTCTGCATGATGTTCTGCATGTTGTTCTGCATGCGCTTCATGTTCTGTGTGTTCTGTGCTGTGTTTCGTTCGTACAAAGTCTGCAGGTTTCTTGCTCAGCAGGTAGACGGTGGCGAGGCCGTGCACGGTGGAGTTAATGTCAGGGAAAGCGTCCAGCAGGCTCCGTTCGCTGCAGCGCCCCTTGCAGGTCGGAGGAGGACGCTGCAGACCAATGGGAGCGTTCGGCATCCACCCGAAAAAATCCAGCTGCAGAACAAGACGTTTAAAACACTCGTGTGAACGTAAACGGGCCAATAAGAACGCTTCAAGTCGGGAGTTCTCTTCAGACTCTTTTACCTGAGAGTCATTAACAGCGGCGTGCTGCACCGATGCGTTGAAGATCACCATGGTAACGAAGTACGTCAGCTCCGACGCTGAAGTGAAGGACTTTGGGAAACCTGAGAGACAGATTTGACCGTTAGCTAATTATTCTTACAGGTGAACTGGTTAATATTGTTTGATTTTCCAAATGTTAAAAAGGAGCGGAGTCCCACCTGATCCAGGACCAGTGCAGGGTCGTCGCCCCCCCCCCCCCAAAAAAAAACTTCGACTTTACTGTGATACTTTAGCTTCAGTACTTTTACTGTAATACTGGAGGAAAATGTTACTCTGACAGTATTAATATTCACACCTTTCTTCTCGTCTTCTAGGCGACCAAACACGATGATCTCATTGATCCAGCTCTGCAGCTCTGAGTCTCTGATGACATCATCGTCGCCGTGGTAATAGCAGCAGACCACACCCCCTACGTATCTGCAGCCAATCAGAGTGTGGTTACTTATTTTTCTACTCTGTGTGTGCATGTGTGTGCATGCATGTGTGCAGTTGTTCCTGTTGTTGTCGTACCTTCGTCTTCGCTGACTCTTCATCCTCTCGGCTCTTTTGTTGGTTTCTCACTTTGAAACAGACGTTTTACATCACTGAGCTCTGAGTCGTCATTAGACGCTCTGACAGACATTGGACACGCTCGTCCTGCACTTCCTGTGGTCCCCCCTCACGCTCACCTGGTGGAGGTGCGCTCCACTAATGGATCATTGTTTTTGGATCAAACTCAGATTCCAAAGCGGCAGTGACGCTGTGATAAAACAGCTTCATTGATTTTTTGATCAGTGAAGATCTGCTGATTCTCAATCTGATATCTGAATCTGAAGTTTTTCTACACGGGCTGAGGAACGCTCCGTAAAAACTATGTAAAAACTACGTGAACTCTGATTGAGTCCAGACTGTTTGGAATCAGAGTTCTAGTTCATCGGTATTATTAACCACTCTTCTTCTTCTTCTTCTTCTTCTTCTTCTTTTTTCTTTTTCTTTTTCTTCTTCTTCTTCCTGCCTCGTCTTCCTTCTTCTTCTTCCTCAGTGGCCATTTTCATAAACATCATCTCTGTCTAAATATTTCCATCCAGCACTTCAGAAAAATTACTATAATATCAATATTAGAATAGATGAATACAGGTTTAACCAATCACAACACACCTGTGGATGACATCCCACAGCCGTAGGCCATCGTCACGGTAATAATAACCAGGAATGGAGTCCAGACCACGCCCAGTGATGTCATTAGGTAAACAAAGGTCGTGATAGGTGAGCGAGGCCAACGCCCGCCTCAGGAACTCCACAGTAGCAGCTCCGCCCACGGCCGTATACTGAATATTTCATGAGACAAAGTTCATTTCAAAGGTGTTAAAAATGAGAAAAACAAGATGGTTTACTGCAGCGTGTCACTGCGTGTATGTGTGTGATATGTGTGTACTGATTTTTCACGTTTTAATTACATTTCTTTAGTTAAAGACCTAAAAGGAATCATTAAAACAAATAAACCGATCACATAGGTGAAATTATTTCTAGATTTATCACAAGTTACACATTGGAAATGTTAAGAAGTTAATGTTAAAAATGTTAAAAAGTTGAGGGTGGGGGGTAGGGTGTGCACCCCATGCACCGAGGCTGTCAGCCCTCTGCAGTGGCCACAGGTTCGACTCCGGTTCGACTCCGCAGTGTGTCGTCCCCTCTCTCTGCCCCCTTTCCTATCACACCTTCAGCTGTCTCTATCATAAAGGCTAAAATGCCCCCCCCCCCCCAAAAAAAAGTTGAAGGTGGTAAACTAACACGTCAGTACTGATGTGTGAGGTCAGTGATGACATCACGGGGGCAGAGCCTGACCTCTTTCAGTGATCCTCCATCGGCGAGCAGCAGCTGTCGAGCCAGAGTGTCAATCTCCAAAGTGAAACGGAAATGAGGCACCAAGAGCTGCAAAAATACACAAGAAGTACTGCAGAAAGTACCAACGACAGTACTGCTGTCATACCACAAAAACACAAACTGAAGGATGACATGATCCTTGAAGGGTTGAGCATCTTTTTTCCTCAGATACATAAACAAAATATCACAAAAGTGATATTCAGGAGATATGAGGTTTTCACAGGTCAGCAGCAGATAAAAGTAAGAGCAACCCAAACTCACGAAGATGCTGAGCAATACTCCAATGAGCTAATGGCAAAGACACTGCTGCAGGTGAACATGAAGGTAAAATATACAAAAACATATAAACAGTATACAGTAATATACAGTAAACAACACAGAAATATACACAGAACTACTGCGACGAGTGGTACCATGTACAACAGGTACGTGAGCTCCAAACAACACCATTCATGGACAAACAATACGCTTTTTGCGCTCAAAATCCGAGTACTTCGGTTACAGTGAAAGAACTGCCTGTACTTCGTACCTTGTAGAGGGGGTGCACCATGGGAAAGTTGCGAAATGTTGCCATGGCAACAAGCTCTGACATCACATGGGTGCACAGAAAGTGAGATCGCAGCTCGTGATCGGCAAATTCTGCAGAGCGCACAAAAGTCTTAGCCGTCAGCCAATCAGCTTCCATATCCTGAGGGACAAAGACCGGGTTGGTCTCACCTGGAGACTGCTTCAGCTAGGAAAGGAGACAAGGAAGGAGGAGACGGATGAGGAGACAAGGAGAGAAGAAAGGAACGACAAAGAAAAGGACAAAAAGTTCATTCTGACAAAGGGAAACAGCCACACTGCTAAGACAGCTAAATGCTAACCTGAGCAGGCTAACACGCCGGTGTTCAGCAGGTATGAAGTTCACCATGTGCTCCATATTAGCTTAGTATGTTAGCATGCTAACGTTAGCTGATTAGCAGTAAACACAAAACAATGGTAGTAGTTCTGCAGGTATTTGGTCACACAGTTAAATGTTGACCTGATGGTGGATGACCAAATTATTAGGATTAATAATCTGGAAACATGAACATTTTCTGTTGTTGTTTTCTGTATAGTTTCCATGTTATATATGTACATTTTAAAGTCAGAGGTCCAAACTGTAAATTTCCCTCTGAATCAAAAACCTTACTTTATATTTAAAGTTAGTTCAACCACATCATCATGAATGAGTCATAGAACAGGAAGACTACAAACAGTGAAATACAGCATGAATTATGATAGAAAATAATAATGAAATCAATACAAATGACAGACTGCACTGTTTAAAACAGGCACAAACACAGTCAGCAGAGTGAAATGCAGACGCTGCTCACGTGATGACAAACAAAACAATAAAACCTGTCAATAAAATAATAGATAATACAAACAATAACTGTGTTTGAATTCTGAATGTAGAGGGCTTCATTGCTGTTTCTAGTGTTCAGGGTTCAGAGGTCAGGTGGGTTTACCTGGATGGCAATAGGCAGCAGCTGGTTGTTGGAGTTCAGGTGCAGCAGGACGAGCGGCGCCGTCAGGTAGTTCTGCTTCCCGTTCACGGTGTTCGCTGTGAGTCCGTCCAGCAGCCGATAATCCACCACGAACACGTTCCCTCTCTGCAGTGACAGGATGATAAAAACCTGGTTCGGAGGAGTCAGCCATCGTCTGGAGAACACATTCTAGTTTTTATAACAATGCATCTAAATAATCACAATAAATGTTAAATGTTTAATTTGTTTGAAGTTAATTCGCTTCAATGTTAATTCAACACTAAGTTAAACACATTTTAAATATTGTTTTTAAATGTACTTGCTCACATAAAAGTAAAATTCAACATAACACCTTTTCATTGTCCTGACAATCTGAGCAAAGAATATTCATAAATGATTTAAATGAAAGAAGAATCTCCAATTAATGGAAAGAAATTAAATATAAGAACAATACAAAATACACAAGTCTTGTGTATTTCAATGAATTCACCAAAAGTTACTCTGACACAGAATATTTATTACTGCAAAGTCATTTTTTAGATCATTTTTGTGAAAATAGTGTAAAGGGTCGGTTTTGGTGGGTAGTCCCAGGTATTTAACCTCTTCGGTGTGGTTTGTTGTGTGGACGCCAGTGGTTGGAGTCGCCTGAGGCCAGGTGTGAATAGTAACCCCCTGTGAAGGGATGAAAGGACAGTAGTGTAGATGGAGATGTGGAGTAGACCTCCTCCTCTGTTTAGTGATGGTCTTCTTCAAAGACCCCGATCACGACCCCTCAGAGGTTAAATACCTGAGACTCTTGGATGAGGGGCCAAAGGTTTTCACGTTTGCTCTGGATTCAGCCCTCTCTGGACTCCCGTGTTGTCTCACTTTTATACTGAAATATTTCACTCAAAATGTGAAAATGACGACTATGCGTTTGTGGTGAACCCTTAGATCACGAGTCCACAGTCCACAGGGACACCAGACCACAAAGGTGATTGGAAAGGATTCTGCAGGAGGGTTGAGCTGGTAAAGAAACGGACTGTTCAGTTACTGCGCTGTAGCTCACAGCTTCACCCACACAGTCAGAAAAATAAGGTGCAGGTCGTTCCAGAAGCCGACCGCTCTAAGATGGTCTGATTCTGGCTCGGGACCCCCCTTTTGATTCACTCTCTATCTCCAACCATCGGATAAAGGCAAAATGACGATTTACTCGGTCACCTCCACTTCTTGACTGAGGCTAACTCCCCCCCCCAGTGACGCCCCCACTGTCTCTTCTGTAACGGCCATGTTGGGCGGAATTTCTGTGCAGCGCCGAATCAGAGTCGGGTTGGCTCCGTTCAGGAACTGATATCCAAAGAACCAGTCCTCCCTCCAGAGATGTTCCACCAATCCTGAGGCACCACACACAGGAAGTCAGGGGGCGGGGCACAGGAAGTAGAAAAGGACATCAAAGCATTTCTGTTGATTTTAAGTTTCAAACTTTAAACGATGTGATGTTAAAATCTGTTTGTATAAACAGTGAAAGAGTTAAATTAAAGAACTAAAGAACAAATACAAATGTCAGGACTGAACGTCGATCATTGAGACTGTGTTGATAATAATATTATTACATTAGACTTTAGTGAATAGTTGTCTTACGGCTGGTCGGGGTCCTGGTCTGCTGGCAGAGCTGATGGATCTGATGAAAACTGGACCAATGCTGCTGAGAGAACATGAAGCTCTGCAGACCCAACTCCACCAGCCTGAACACAGAACGAGACGATAGAGACCAGCAGAGACCAGAGAGACCAGAAGAGACCAGCAGAGACCAGAGAGACCATCAGAGACCAGAGGCCAGCAGAGACCAGCAAAGGCCAGCAGAGACCAGAGAGAGCAGAGAGACCAGAGGAGACTGACAGAAAAAGCTCAACGTGCTATAAAGCCAAGAAACATTTCAATTAAGCAGAACTCTGAGGGCCAATTAATAATAATAATAATAATCATCATCATAATAAATTGTCTTTTTGCCTCTTTATAAGTGACAGTAGTTTAGCGTGATGGTCTGTTTTTTAACGTACGCCTTGCTGACACTCAGAATCATGTCGGTTGACTTGGACGCTGAGAATCGAACCTCAGCAGGAAGTGACATGATGTCAGCCTTCATCGTCTCCGGGAGACCTTTGTCATAGCAACTCCACCTATGAAAAAATTGAATCCAATAATATTGAATAAAATTTTACGAGCACCAAACAGGCAGAGCATTTTCTTCGTCTGATCATAGTTTACAGTATGGAATATATGGACTGTAGCGTATATTAATAATCTCATTTATTAGAATATATGATACGGTAATCTATTACCGAAATGTTTGACGACGATACGTCAGCTCGTTTATCCTCTGATCCAGTACGATTGGTTGGACATCATTGAAAACAAACTTTGCTTCAGAAAAAAAAGCAAACAAAAATATGAATTATAGCAACAAACAGATTGTTTGCAGTCACATGACGTTAAATCCAGACGGAGGGCAGGAAGTGAAAACTGCAACGGACGAGATGAAGCAAAGTTCTTACTGAGCTGGTTTAGATGAGATTAATTAAGGTCCAAACAGAAAATCAGATCATATGTTGGATGTGACCTTTACGTTATGAAGCGATTTTTCAGTTGAACTGAAGGTTTTGCTGTTATTAAGTCGGCAGATAAATCAACCAGCTGCTCATTCAGACGTTTTTCTGCTTGAGAAAACAAATGAAAGCAGACAAAAGTCTGGAGGAAAACAACTGTTGGTCCGCGACCTCGGTACCAAAGTGCTCCGGGATGACTGTCGTTTGGTTTTTAAGGCTGCCTGAATGTTGACCTTCACGTTACGGTTGTTTGCTCGGTTAGCTGCTCGCAAAGGTCCACTGAAACGCCACTAAAGACGAGGATCGTCCGGAAACAAGACAGGTACGTTATTTACGTTCAGGTGTCTACTGTGAAACTGTTAACGCTGATTTAACAAGTGTTAGTCGTGTTGCTTGTAGCCGTTACTTTATCTATCTCTATCTATCACCACAGATTTAAAACCATAACTAATCTTACACCGTTTCCACCGTTAGCCGACTCGGTTTATGAACAACGACTTTTGGCACTCAGTAAAAACTCCTCGTGGTTTCTTGGTTTGATCGATCAGAGCCACCAATCGTATAACATCAGCATTTTGAGTGCGTGTCAGTGCTTTCTTTGCAGAAAATCACTTCCTGCCCTCCATCTGCAGCTCACGCCACAACAAAAGAGCGACGTGACGTCATCTGCAAACAACCAATAGAGAAAATGTAACAGAACAAAGAATAGTTCTTTAAGTCAAAATTAAATCAACTGAAAGAGCAAGGAGCTACTTTTGAATTTATTATTATTATTTTTTAATCACATCAGCTATTTTATAACCAACCAATCGAATCTCTCAGATCCAGCGAGGTCGAGCAGCTGATAAATCGGTAGCAAGGGAACAGCGAGACTCCACCCTCTGGTGTTGTCACGGCAACCTTTGCACAAAACCAGACACTATCTGTGGTGGGCGGGGCTTCCAAATGAACCAATAGCAGAGCTCCAAGGCTGGTGGGACATTGAACCATGTATTCTGCCTGGCAACAGATTTCAAGCATAGGTTTGAACATAAATAAATAAATAAAATAAAACTATTCTATTCAGATTGAGTTTTTTACTTTGTATTCTGAAAAAACAATAATACTATTTAGGTTTACTTTTTCTTTGCTGGTTCTGCAGCAGCAACACAAGTTCTTTAAAACCCGAAACATCTGAAAAATCAAAACAATTAGGAGACGATTTTCAGTCTAATTGTATTTTATGGATGAACTTCATCTGCTTCAGTGTTAACAAAACAATAACCCCGGAATATGAATTTACAATGTTGAATACGCACACATTAAAGATGTCATTTCAGATTTTTAGGAGTTTATTTAAACAATCGTATAATGTGTATTAATTCTATCGTTACTTATTGAATACTAAAAAATAAAATAGTCATTTTGTGTTGTTATGTAATATTGAACATTTAATTAGACTAGCATCATTACTATCAGTGTTTTCCATTCATTCTTGTTCAGTTGATAATTAATAATGCTTGTTATGACTCACCGATCTCTCAGCCAATGGGATGCGCTCGCTGGCTCCTCTGCTGCCCACCAGTTGGATGATGGTTTGGTGGGCGTCGCCAGAGAGAAGCAAATGTTTCTGATACACAACAATGCGGTATATCACCATGGCAACTGCACAAATACAAACAAAAAGTAGGTTTATATATTATGAAAAATCTGAAAACTTTGAAGTACTTTTTTTATTGTGTAGACGTAAATACTCAAAAACAACAACATGTTTACATTAAAATACCTCACAGGAATGTTCAGGAGTACTTCTCACGGTCTGTGGAGGGACACAGAAGACACTCACCAGCTTAACACAGTTATGGAAATATAAACTCATATTTAGTGTTTAAAAATTTAATAGGTTTGTGGAGAGAGAAGAGAGTTTTCCTCATCACATCACGAAGAGATGAAAGTGTGAAAAAGCTGCATGAGCGTTCAGGTGACGTTACGACGCATTTAAAGGTTCAGTTCATTCATGGAAAACACTTCATTTGTCTCAGCATCGACTTCACAAGAACAGGCGACCTCGTCTCCTCTGACGGAGTCAGAGCTGAAAACCTTGGTATCAAAAGAATAAGAACAGGCGACACTTCACAACCGCAAATAAAGAAACGGAATCCAACGAAACGACGAGAAAAGAAAGCAAGAGAACATCAAAGTAAGAAAAGTGAAGAATGAAATACTTAAAAGTGCAGCAGAGACGATGAAGACGAGGCCTTCACAGAGCTGGAGTCCTGTCAGCAGAGGCTCGCTCCACCCGCAGGACCTCCGCCTGCACCTGCCTCCTCGGACAGGATCGAACACCCGTTCATGTACCGAGGGGTCGGTCCCATCCGGGCCAGTCAGGATCCAAACATCGACTCGTAAACTCGTAACGAAGCAAAAGGCGAGCTTTGATTTGAGTCAGTTACTCACCGTCGATGAATCTGCTCAGACTGCGAGACAGAAAGAAACTCATCGACGGCGTCGACTTCTGTCAATATTTAGTTTCCACATTTCTGCAGAGTTCAACACATAGAAGCTGCGTGTCGATCATACCTCCCGTCAATTATTAATAAGGTCTCTGATAATCTGCTAATGCTGCTGCTGCACAGTCACTGACGGAGGAGTTCCACTGATGGAGGCGCAGCAGGAGAATTTCTTTTTAAACAGTGAATCTCCTGACCTGTGCCTCCTGTTCATGGCTGATGGAGGATGGAGGATATCCCAGCATGCATCAGGTTGTCCTCCTGCTTGCTAAGGAGTCGTTGAGCAAGAGGAGGAGGTGGAGAGAAAAGTTTGTAGAGCAGATCGAATGACAAAGAGAGATGGAAGCAACAGGTGGAGGAGGTCCTGATGGAGAGGAGGTCTAGCAGAGAAGGAAGCAGGTGGATGTGGAACAAGAGAAGACGGTGGAGGAGGAGGTGGACCTGAGACCTCTTTGTGACCCCTGTGTGACCCGTGTGTGACCTCTGTGTGACCTCTAAGTGACCTTTGTGTGACCCGTGTGATCTCTGTGTGACCTCTGTGTGACCCGTGTGATCTGTGTGACCCCTGTGACCTCTGTGTGACCCCTGTGTGACCTCTGTGTCATCTCTGTGTGACCCGTGTGACCTCTGTGTGACCTCTGTGTGACCCCTGTGTGATCTCTGTGTGATCTCTGTGTGACCCCTGTGTGACCTCTGTGTGACCCGTGTGATCTGTGTGACCCCTGTGACCTCTGTGTGATCTCTATGTGACCTCTGTGTGACCCCTGTGTGATCTCTGTCATCTCTGTGTGACCCGTGTGACCTCTGTGTGACCTCTGTGTGACCCCTGTGTGATCTCTGTGTCATCTCTGTGTGACCCGTGTGACCCCTGTGTGATCTGTGTGACCCCTGTGACCTCTGTGTGACCCCTGTGTGATCTCTGTGTGATCTGTGTGACCCCTGTGTGATCTCTGTGACCCCTGTGAGACCTCTGTGTGACCCCTGTGAGACCTCTGTGTGACCCGTGTGACCTCTGTGTGACCCCTGTGAGACCTCTGTGTGACCCGTGTGATCTCTATGTGACCTCTGTGTGACCTCTGTGTGACCTCTGTGTGACCCGTGTGATCTGTGTGACCCGTGTGACCTCTGTGTGATCTCTATGTGACCTCTGTGTGACCCCTGTGTGATCTGTGTCATCTCTGTGTGACCCGTGTGACCCCTGTGTGATCTGTGTGACCCCTGTGACCTCTGTGTGACCCCTGTGTGATCTCTGTGTGATTTATGTGACCCCTGTGTGATCTCTGTGTGATTTGTGTGACCCCTGTGTGATCTCTGTGTGACCCCTGTGAGACCTCTGTGTGACCCCTGTGAGACCTCTGTGTGACCCGTGTGACCTCTGTGTGACCCCTGTGAGACCTCTGTGTGACCCCTGTGAGACCTCTGTGTGACCCGTGTGATCTCTATGTGACCTCTGTGTGACCCGTGTGACCTCTGTGTGACCCGTGTGATCTCTATGTGACCTCTGTGTGACCCCTGTGAGACCTCTGTGTGACCCGTGTGACCTCTGTGTGACCTCTGTGTGTTGACAGCAGGCGTCTCTGTCCGGGACAAATGTTGAACGTGGTCACGTGTCAGAATATTTGTCTCTCGTCCGTCCAGTCCGGATCATTTCACACTGGAACCATGAAAAACTGAATGTGATGTGATGAGTTCAGAAAAGTGAACTTGTAAACAATCAAATCATGTCTCAGCGTTTTCTTTCAGCTTCTTCTTTATTGGTTCAAACCATCTTTACAGTCGCTAGGAGACGCAGACAGGAATCGCAGTGCGATGACTTCCTGTTCACAGCACACAGTTTACCATCAAGGAGGAGTTCATCAACGTGTTATTAATCATTCAACGGCATTATTATTATCATTATTATTATCATTATTATCATTATCATTGTTGTTATTATCATTAATGTCATTATTATTATCGTTATTATTAATAATGTGCTGATTAATATTATCATTAATATATCAGCGTTATTATCATCATTAAGGCAACAAACAGGATGTGGGGGGGGCCTGAGGAGCGGGGCCACAGCCTCACAGTTTGGCTTTCTTCATGCGGTTCATCAGTTTCTCCAGCTTGATGGCGAGTGTCATGTCTCCTTTGATCTTCAACCTCCCCGACATGAACGCCATCGTCGGCTTCAGCTCGCCTGAAACACAGACCACCTGTTACCATGGAAACGACCCTGATTCATCGCTACAGTTATGGCATCATCGCAGTGATGGGTCACTGTGGTGACAGCTCACCTGCAAACATCTTGCTGAAGTCACCGGAGTCCATTGTCATGACGACATCAGCTTTGATGGGCGGCGGGCCCTGCCCCGCCCCCCCGGGGTTATTCTTCAGGTCCAGAAACCAAACGCCCCCGTGGTCTCCTTATATGGACACAGACACATCAAAGACACGCCCACAGAACCTCCTTATACGGCCACAGACACATCAAAGACACGCCCACAGGACCTCCTAATACGGACACAGACACAGCAAAGACACGCCCATGGGACCTCCTTATACGGACACAGACACAGCAAAGACGCACCTACAGGACCTCCTTATATGGACACAGCACAGACACGCCCACAGGACCTCCTTATACGGACACAGACACATCAAAGACACGCCCACGGGACCTCCTATGGACATAGACACAGCAAAGACATGCCCACAGGGCCTCCCTATATGGACGCAGACACAGCAAGGACACGCCCACGGGTCCTCCTTATACGGACACAGACACAGCAAAGACACACCCACGGGACCTCCTTATATGGACACCGACACAGCAAAGACACGCCCACAGAACCTCCTTATACAGACACAGCAAAGACACGCCCACGGGACCTCCTCATACGGACACAGACACAGCAAAGACACGCCCACGGGACCTCCTTCTATGAACACAGCACAGACACGCCCACAGGACCTCCTTATACGGACACAGACACATCAAAGACACGCCCACGGGACCTCCTATGGACATAGACACAGCAAAGACATGCCCACAGGGCCTCCCTATATGGACGCAGGCACAGCAAAGACACTCCCACAGAACCTCCTTATACAGACACAGCAAAGACACGCCCACGGGACCTCCTCATACAGACACAGACACAGCAAAGACACGCCCACGGGACCTCCTTCTATGGACACAGCAAAGACACGCCCACAGGACCTCCTTATACGGACACAGACACAGTAAAGACACGCCCACGGGACCTCCTATGGACACAGACACAGTAAAGACACGCCCACGGGACCTCCTATGGACACAGACACAGCAAAGACACACCCACGGGACCTCCTTATATGGATACAGCAAAGAAACGCGCACGGGACCTCCTTATATGGACACAGACACAGCAAAGACACGCCCACGGGACCTCCTTATATGGACACAGACACAGCAAAGACACGCCCACGGGACCTCCTTATACAGACACAGACACAGCAAAGACACGCCCACGGGACCTCCTTATATGGACACAGCAAAGACACGCCCACAGGACCTCCTTATACAGACACAGACACAGCAAAGACACGCCCACGGGACCTCCTTATACAGACACAGACACAGGAAAGACACACCCATGGGACCTCCTTATACGGACACAGACACAGTAAAGACACGCCCACGGGACCTCCTTATACAGACACAGACACAGTAAAGACACGCCCACAGGACCTCCTTATACAGACACAGACACAGCAAAGACACTCCCACGGGACCTCCTTATACAGACACAGACACAGCAAAGACACGCCCACGGGACCTCCTTATACAGACACAGACACAGGAAAGACACGCCCACGGGACCTCCTTATACAGACACAGACACAGGAAAGACACGCCCACAGGACCTCCTTATACGGACACAGACACAGTAAAGACACGCCCACGGGACCTCCTTATACAGACACAGACACAGTAAAGACACGCCCACGGGACCTCCTTATACAGACACAGACACAGCAAAGACACGCCCACGGGACCTCCTTATACAGACACAGACACAGGAAAGACACGCCCACAGGACCTCCTTATACGGACACAGACACAGTAAAGACACGCCCACGGGACCTCCTTATACAGACACAGACACAGTAAAGACACGCCCACGGGACCTCCTTATACAGACACAGACACAGTAAAGACACGCCCACGGGACCTCCTTATACAGACACAGACACAGTAAAGACACGCCCACAGGACCTCCTTATACAGACACAGACACAGCAAAGACACGCCCACGGGACCTCCTTATACAGACACAGACACAGGAAAGACACGCCCATGGGACCTCCTTATACGGACACAGACACAGTAAAGACACGCCCACGGGACCTCCTTATACGGACACAGACATATCAAAGACACGCCCATGGGACCTCCTTATATGGACACAGACACAGCAAAGACACGCCCACAGGGCCTCCTTATATGGACACAACAAAGACACGCCCACAGGGCCTCCTTATATGGATCCTCTTCCTGCTGTTACCTGATAGATCAAACTGATAAATGCCCTGAGTCGCCTTGACGACGTCTTCGTTAATGACTGCTCTGATGGCGTCAAACGTGCTTTCTATTGGTCCACTGGACGATGACGATGCTGATGGTGGTGGTTTGAAGGCTGGGGTTGCCCCTGGCAGCATGGAGACAAACACAGGTTCATGTGAGACATGAACGTAAGCAGGACAAGTACTGAGAATACAATACAGTATTTGAAAGTAGTACTGTAAATGTTACACTGCCAGCACCTGAGTGAATACTCAGAGTACCTCCAGTACTCAGATTACTTGCAGTCGTTCTCGGCGGTTACATAGATTAGACTGACCTCAGCTGAATCGCAGTATAGCAGGTAGTGGTGATATTTCTACGTCACAGTATTTGCAGTATTAGCTACTGTATCTGTATGAGCACTGGTAGTACTGTTTACAGTATTTGTAGCATTTACCGTGTTCCTCCATCTTTTGGACCAGTGTCTCTGGAGCATCATCCAGGAAGAAGTCTGGCAGCAGGGGGTGACCTGTGGACCAATCAGAGGCCACGATAAGCATCACATGACAGCGTGTGGGACTGCTGGGCTAGTGTTAGCTCAGTTACTGCGCTCTCACCTGGTTGGACGGCGTACTGATCGAAGTCTTTGATTCCCTCAGCTCTCAGGACGTCCTCGTCCACCAGGAAGTGACCTGTGTAGTCCTTGTGTTGGGACAGGATGGCGTAGGCGGCGTCTGCCATGATGTCAGCTTTGCGACACTGTTTCCCGATGCCGTCTCCGCCCAACATGTCCATCGCCGCTGTCTGGATCGCTGCAGCAACAATGCACAGGGTGAGCATGTTGGAGTCTCATGATAGCCTGTTAGCATGCTAGCATGTAGCCACTGACCGGTTTTGGGCCAGAGGGCGTTGACCGCGATTTGACCTCTGAACTCTTCGGCCATTCCCAGGACGCACATGGACATGCCATACTTCGCCATCGTATATGCTGAAAAAAGCAAAACCACGTGTTGTGGCTGCACAGGTGCATGATGGGATGTTGGCGGGTCAGTTGCTACGGTTACCTGTGTGGTTCTTGAACCAGATGGGGTTGAGGTTGAGCGGAGGCGACAGGTTCAGGATGTGAGGGCTGCGACTCTTCAGCAGGTGAGGGATGACCAGCTTCGACCTGACGACACAGACAATCGTTAACCACAAGTCGTTACCTGAGATCATTACAGCAGCTCGTTAGCGGCTCTCAGCAGATACTCAACTGAGAGCCGCTCGTTAATGTCAGTAATTAACATAAACACAGCAGTGATCATCGTGGCGGCCATTTTACTTTGAACATGAGGAAGCAGCTCAGTGGAAGTACTGAAGTAAAGCAGGTTTCAGCATCAGAGGTCAGCGAGGTCAACGAGGTCAGCGAGGTCAAGGAGATCAGTGAGGTCAGTGAGGTTAGCGAGGTCAGCGAGATTAACGAGGTCAACAAAGTTAGCAAGGTCAGCGAGGTTAATGAGGTCAACAAGGTTAACGAGGTCACTTCAGTTCATTTAATTCGGGTTAATGAAGGAGACCAACCACACAAATCATCAACATCATCATCATCACAATGAAAAAGCTGCAGCATTTCAATAACCACACATTCAATGTGTGTGTGTGTGTGTGTGTGTGTGTGTGTGTCGTACGTCAGGTAAGTTCCTCTCAGGTTGATTCCCAGCATCAGGTCCACCTTCTTCATGGGCGTCTCCAGGGTTCCTGTCAGATTGATGGCGCTTGCGTTGTTCACCAGGATGTCGATTCCTGCCAATCATAAACAAGTGCTGTGATGATGTCATCAAGTCAGGCTGACATGATCCGTCACCAGCTTACCACCCACTGACACGACTGTGTTCCCCAGGACGAACCCTGAACCAGGTCTTTCAGCCCTTCAGATTAATGTCTACACTGAAGGCTGTCGATTAATATTTACTGTTGATTGTTTCCTGTTGAACAGATTTCCCAGTAATAATCAATAGATGTTAACGGTTGATGTGAAAGCAGCAGAAAACCTTTCAAACTGTGACCTTCTGTCATCCTTTGACTTCCTTTTTCAGCCAGTTTTCACATAGAAAGTCTGAACTGGTTCTCTGATCTGAATGTTTCTGGTTCCATTGTTTTATTAATTTTCATTCTCGTCATCCTTCTTTTTCTTCTTCTTCTTCTCGTACCTCCAAACTTGTCAACAGCTTTCTGGACAGCTTCTCCGATCTGCTGCTCGTCTCGAATGTCGACGATGCAGGCCAACGCTTTCCCACCTGCTGCCTCCACTGAAACACAGACAAGCATTAGTCCACACCTGCATGATGCTAATGCTAATGCTAACGTCTGATCTGCTCAGGAGCACCTGGACAGTTCTCCTCTTCCTGTGCCTGTCTGAACTAAACTGAACTGGACTTAGCCTATTAGCTCCTCACCCTCCTCAGCGGCGGTGTAGATGGTTCCTGGTAGTTTGGGGTGGGGCACAGCAGTCTTGGCGGCGATGATGATGTTGGCTCCATCTCTGGCAGCTTTCAGAGCGATGGCTTTACCAATTCCTCGACTCCCTCCGGTGATGAAGAGTGTGCAGCCGGCTAACTTCCTGAAACACAGAGCGAGAACCAGTTAGCTAACGTGCCGACACATCAGAGGAAACCCACAGGCTCTTGTTAAGACGGTAACTCCAATTTAGACCGTTAGGCTAAACTAGCATGCTAACAGTGAGCCCATGCACTCTCACCGGCAGGCCAACAGTTTCCCTCCGCTCCCAGTCTGTGCGCTAAGCTACGCTAACTATGATTTTAGAAAAACATGAAAACTTAATTTAAATGATGACATAATAACAAACACTGGAGATGAAAGATTAAGTCAGTTTCTAACAGACGTCATGTTTATATTATATTCATGGTGAAATATTCATGAAGTCGCACGTTAAGTACAGAATGTCCAGTTTATCAGCAAGTCAGACAGACAGACAGACAGAGAGGGTGAAGCTAACCAACCAGACCCCCATCAGCACTGATTCAACACAACAGAATCAAACAATTGATGGCTCACTCAAAAGATCTATATTTAGAGCACTGGAGAAATTAAACAAAAACCCAAGGAAGACTAAACTGTTATCTGACTCTAAACAGAGAATATAAATTGGCTGAATATCTCCAGTCTGTCAGAGATGCGAAGAAGAGACCGATCCTGACCAGATACAGGCTCAGTGACCACCAGCTGGCAGTAGAAACAGGAAGACGCAGACATGGCTGCCCAGAGACCAACGTATATGTGGTCACTGCTCGACAGGGGGGTACAAAACGGTTTTATTTACACATATAAGCTTGAACTGTCCGTTCCATAGGTTTTGTTGTGTAACCTGAAGATAAAGTTAAATCATTAAAGTTTTAAACAGCTTTCCGTTCACTTTTCATTGTAAAAGCCCCACACGGAAGAAAGCAAGGTGCGCTTTTAATTTGAAGGAGTGTTTCCTGTCTGATTGTGTGAGTGCGGACTTCATAACAGACAAGTTTGTGTCTTTATATTCAGTTTACACAAAGGTGTTCAGCAAATCACAAACTTTAACGTTTTATTCAGTAAATTATGTCAGTGTAAACTGTCCCCGCCAAGTGAAGCGAGCTGATACGAACAATTTTAGGAGGATTAACTGTTATTAACCCGCGATGAAGCTAAATGAAACGGAGCACAAGTGTAGAAAAGTGCTCTCACCAAACTCCAGTGAAAAAAGAGGCTTTTAAGGTGGCTCTCTTCAAGGCTTCGACCACGAGTCACTCAATAAACTGAATCAGGCTCCTATTCAGACCTTTTCTACACACAAACTTTGTTTATTTAATTCATAGATCTTAATCTGTTCTTCAATTGGTTCCAAGTTTCCTTGCGAATAACGTGGATCAAGTCTTGAGTTATTCAGTGTTTTCAACATAATTTTGTTTGTAGCAGCAGAAGACTCAACACGACCAGTGTTAAAAGCGAGATGATCGATCAGCAGAGACGCTGTCAGCAAATTCTGAATTCTCTTTTAAATGATTTGCCGAACGGAGCCATCTGAGCTCCGCAGCAGATGGATCAATCCTTCAGTTCGGACCCAGCAAAGTCCCAATAGGACAGTTACTGAAGTCCTGATCTTTCCAAACATGTGTTCTCGGTTTGACGTGGACGGGTAATAAGCGGCCCCACAAGGCTTTGTAGAAGACGACAAACCCTCAACGAGAGATGATAACTGACATAATGAGACGCCCGATTCAAAGAGCAGCCATCACCAAACTCCGTAAGAAAAACCTTCAACTTTCAAACTGTCCGGCTCAAAGGTCAAAGGACAGGCGGACCAGATCCAAACTCGCAGTTTCTGACGCAGAAGCCTTCACTCCTCAGTTCGGCTTTAGTAAAGTCCTAAACTAAAGGAGATGAATCCGCTAAAATGTCAACTCATTCTGGAGCTGCTTTTATGTTTTCTACTGACTCCTTCACTAAACGGACGGATTGTTCTGGGCTCTTTTTGGATGGAGTTCTGGAAAAACACACATGTTGTGTAGCTAACGATGTAACTAGCGTGTTTACTCACCCTGTGTTCTGCAGCATCGTTAGATTTGTGACGAAGGAAAAATGCGACGGTTCTGTTCGCGCAGATCGTGTTAAAGAACATCAGCTTTCCGTCTTCTCTACCTTTCACCCACTTCTTCTCCTTCTTCTCTCTCGGTTGGAAATGGCAGATGACAAACAGCTTGAAGGTGCATACCGCCTCCTCCTGGACAGGAGTGTGTATCATCACATCATATCCATCATTCCACTGAACCACCTCAGTGATGGACCCTCCTATCTGTGTTCTGTATCATGAGTCTCATCTGGACTTCCGACTGCTCCATCTTTAATAATGATAACGGTGATGGGGGCTCTTCTGTCGGGTACTTTTACTTTTAATTAAAGAACATTTTGCTGAGAATAATTCTGTACTTACTGAAACAGGAATTTGAATGCAGGACTTGTTAGGATAGAGTAGTTGTACACTGTGTATTCTTTACCAGTACTTCCAGCACTGTTTTCTCTGATCACGCCTGCTTTATTTCACTTCTTATATATAAAACATTGAATATGTAAATTGAAATATTTAATATATTTCAGCTTATTGTGAAAAGTTACAGAGATCAATTTAATCAAAATTCCCCTCAAATTTGTTGAATGTCCCTTTATCATTATTCTTTTTTCGACCAGTTCGTGATACAAAAATATAAAACTGTAAACCACTACAAACTGGAAAATAAAACGGAGAAAATAAAGTGGCAGAGAAAACGATTTGTGCCTGTTTTTCTCCTGTGTAAACTGAGTTATTGATCGCTATCGATCCTTCTGAAGCTCTGGTCTGAGGCGTGTCCGCGCGAGCCGCCATGTTCTCCCGTGACGTCACCAAACGGGAAGTGAGCTCGTTGTTCTCCATGGTTGCTGCCTCGCTGCTGTGCGGTTGCCTCGCGGACCAAAACAACTCTTCCTCTCTTATTCCTACTCTTCATCGTCGCGGACCATGGACGGGTGAGCGCGGGGAACCACCCCGAACCTTCCTCACGTTCCCGCCGCTGTTTTTCCTTCCTCCCTCGCGTTTCCTTGGTGACTGAACCGGACCAGCGCGTCCCTGTGGCGTCAGCCCTCGTTCATGTTTGTTGTTGTTTACTTGTTCATCAGAAAATTCCCGCCACAGGACCATCTCTTCTCTCCCTTACGTCCCATTTTCCCGCTCCTCACGCGCTCGTTGTCATTCGTGTTTCGCTTTTTCTGGTTTGTTTTGGTTGAAGAGAGAGTGAAGAGTGACGATTCATCGGCGGGGTTCGATTGGTTGAAATCCCGCGATAACTGCGTGTTCACTGAAGAAGAGACTGTAAACGAGATGTTGAAATGATTACTTTTCTGAATCTTTTCGTGTTTTAGTCTTAAAAATGTCCGGATGTGTTCGCCATAGACTGTTCAGAAATTAATCTTCCTAAAGCGCCCTGAACGTTTTACCCCTAACTCTGAATAAATGAGCAAAAGCAACGACAGAGAGTTGATAGAATTATACTGGTTCTGTCTACCCTCAGAGGATCACTGGTAGCCTCAGAGGATCAATGATACCCTCAGAGGGTCACTGATACCCTTAGAGGATCACTGGTACCCTCAGAGGATCACTGGTACCCTCAGAGGGTCACTGATACCCAGAGAGGGTCACTGGTACCCTCAGAGGATCACTGATACCCTCAGAGGGTCACTGATACCCCCAGAGGATCACTGGTAGCCTCAGAGGATCAATGATACCCTCAGAGGGTCACTGATACCCAGAGAGGGTCACTGGTACCCTCAGAGGATCACTGATACCCTCAGAGGGTCACTGATACCCTCAGAGGGTCACTGGTACCCTCAGAGGATCACTGATACCCTCAGATGATCACTGATACCCTCAGAGGGTCACTGGTACCCTCAGAGGATCACTGATACCCTCAGAGGATCACTGATACCCTCAGATGATCACTGATACCCTCAGAGGGTCACTGGTACCCTCAGAGGATCACTGGTAGCCTCAGAGGATCACTGGTAGCCTCAGAGGATCACTGGTACCCTCAGAGGATCACTGATACCCTCAGAGGGTCACTGATACCCTCAGAGGGTCACTGGTACCCTCAGAGGATCACTGATCCCCTCAGAGGATCACTGGTACCCTCAGAGGATCACTGGTACCCTCAGAGGGTCACTGGTACCCTCAGAGGATCACTGATCCCCTCAGAGGGTCACTGGTACCCTCAGAGGATCACTGATCCCCTCAGAGGGTCACTGATACCCTCTGCTCGGTGGTCAGTGGTCACAGAAGGTTGCACTGAGCAGCTTCCAGGTGTGAGCGTGTTCACAGAAGCTTCCTCCTGAACTGACAAACTGTTTAAGAAGCAGCGATTCTTAAATTCAGCTGATTTTGTGCCGTTTTTCTACCTCTTCAGTAATGTTGATGTTCTTCTCTCTGCAGCAATCAGCGTTTACATCCTCCCTCAGCTGCTGTGCGAACATGAGCACCTCCAACCTGTCCACAGGTGAGACCCCTAACCCTCCCTCTCTCTGACTGTCAGTAAACCTTGCTCGACCTGAACACCCCCCAGCCCCCCAGAGGTTTTCCTGATGTGACTGTGTTCAGTGTTCAGATCCTTTACTTCAGTAAAAGTACTAATACCGCACTGTGAAAATACTGCAGTACAGGTAAAAGTCCTGTATTCAGAACATCAGCAGAAGTCCTTCAAGTAAACTCCTGTATGAGTAAAGCGTTCCTGTCAGAGTGTTTCTCTCTGCTGTCTGTGGATTCATGTTACTGCTGCGTTCACTCACATACCTGTTGTAGATGTTTCAGCTGGAGCTCATTGAACTCCTTTATATCCTGTTGGTGCTTTAATCTTCATCAATGCTTCAGATTCTAGAAGATCATCACATGTTTGCAGCGCGGCGTCCTGTGAGAACCACGTATCTCCAAAAAGTCTGACGAGCTCAGACAAACAGGCTGTTTTCAGCTTTGTGACGATGATTTTCAGCTGATCCAAGAGGCTTTTAAAGAGTTTATTGAGCTGAAGAAGACATGAAGGAACTCTTCATCCTTCAGTTCAGCTCAAACACTCAACATCAACACGTCTGGAGATACGAGCTTTCCACTGGACAGGAAGGAGTCTGAAGAGTAACTAAAGCTGTCAGATAAATGTAATGGAGTAAAAGTACAACGTTTACCTCTGAGATGTGGTGCAGTAGAAGTATAATGTAGAAGAAAATGGAAATACTCCAGTGAAGTACTAGTATTTGTGTAGTGCTTGAGTAAATGTGCTTTGTTGCACTCCACCGGTACTGTGTTCAGACTGTGTGTGTGTGTGTGTCTCCACAGTGGATGGCACTGATAGGCTGTGTGTTTCTGAGCGCGCTCAGTGCGTCCCGTCTCGGGTCCTTCACCTGCGCCAGCTTCCTGCTGACATCTCTGAACAGGAAGTGCTCACTCTGGCGCTTCCTTTCGGCCGAGTTAGTAAGCTGATCACGCTGAAGGCCAAAAACCAGGTGAGTGCTCACAGGATGCAGGTGAGGGTCAGCTTGTCGTGGGCAGCCGATCAGGTTATTAATATTGATGAGGTAATGACAGTAACAGGACGTCTGTGTCTTCTTTGTGAATGTTTTCCATTAACATTATTTATTTTCAGGGGTTTTTAGAAATGGCATCGGAGGAAGCGGCTGTTACCATGATGAACTACTACACCTCTGCCCCGCCCACCATCAGGAATCAGCCAATCTTCATTCAGTACTCCACCCACCGCGAGCTCAAGCCCGACAACTTGACCAATCAGGTAGAGGCTGCGGCTCTCTCCCGTCGCCGCCAGGCTTTCTAATGTTACCTTTGAAACAGGATGTTGAAGTTAAGTCAGATTTATTCACAGAGGAACAAAGAGCGTTGACGTCATCCACACAGAAAGAATGGTTTCACTGTGACTGACCAATCAGAGCTCTGTTACCTGTTTTCAACGCTCCGCAGCCTCGACAGGAAGTACGAGTGTTTTTACTCCAGCGTTTGAAACGTACTAACAATGTTTCACATCGAAGTGTCCGTGTGATTGAACTCTGTGTGTGTTTGCTGACAGAGAGCGGCGCTGCAGGCCATCAGCGCAGCAGCAGTGCATTCTGGGAACATGGCGTCAGGAGGAGAGGGCCGACCCTCAGCTCCGGGTCAGAGTCCTGTCCTGAGAATCATCGTGGAGAATTTATTTTACCCGGTGACGCTGGAGGTCCTGCAGCAGGTGACTCATCACTGCTTCATCATCGTCGTCGTCATCGTCGCTGTTTGTTGTCGTTTGTTGTTGTTGTTGTTGTTGTTGTTGTTGTTGAAGTATTGTCACTGTATTGCAGTTTTAGTCTTCTGTGTCTTTTCTTCTTTCTAAGCCTGTTAGCCTGTTAGCTTGTTAGCCTGTAGTCGAAGCCTTTTTGGAAGGAATTACTCTTCTTCTTGCTTTCCGTCGGCTCGATCGCCACACGTCATGTTAGCGTTGAGCACCACATACACGACTTCAGAGGTAAACAGAGGCAACGTAACATCAAATGTGCCGGCGCAGTTTAGTTTCATCTAAAATCTCACCTGTTCATCAAAGTTACATTTTTACAAGTTATTTCTTTGAAAAAAAATCCTGTCACACCTTCGATGTGCTTCGATGTGACTCTGCACCTTCGATGTAAACTGCCCCCACCTGCACCTCCACAACGTTTGCTGTGTTCGTGTTTTTGTGCTTTTAAAGTTTTGTTGTGGTTCTCAGATCTTCAGTAAGTTTGGCTCCGTGTTGAAGATCATCACGTTCACCAGAAACAACCAGTTCCAGGCTCTGCTGCAGTTCAGCGACGCCGTTCACGCTCAGCACGCCAAGGCTGTGAGTCACACACACGCACACACACACACACACACAGAGGCTGTAGGATTGTGGAGCTCCAGTGCAGTCACTGGTGGAGCTCTGGTCCAATCAGATGGCAGCTCTTTGTCCTGCTGTCTTTCAGTCTCTGGACGGTCAGAACATCTATAACGGCTGCTGCACGCTGAGGATTGACTTCTCCAAACTGAGCGCGCTCAACGTGAAGTACAACAACGACAAGAGCCGAGACTTCACCAGGACCGACCTGCCGACGGGGGAGCTCGACCCCGCCGCCACGTTCGGTGAGCGGCTCTGAAGTAACCTTTAAACTTCACAGAAACACCTCCGAGTACAATGTGATGCTAACAGTGACTCTGAGTGACCACGTAGATGAGACAAGACGAGATAAGACGAGATGAGATAAGATAAGAATAGATAAGGCTTTATTGGGGGATAGCATCTGTTAGCTTAGCGTGGTGTGAGAGTTTCCTCTGAACACACAGATTCAGACAGACGGTCAGCTTCAGTGATGCTGCACTGACTTCCTGTTTACGTTGATGACAGCTCTTGATTGGACAGCACTACAGATGTTTCCTAGCAAGAGATTTCCACATTCTTAAAGTCTTTACCAGCTGAGAGGTTTCTGAAGGTCGTGTGTGTGTGTGTGTGTGTGTGTGTGTGTGTGCGTGCGTGCGTGCGTGCGTGCGTGCGCGTGTGTTACAGGTGTCGCTCTCCCTCCGTATGGAGCAGCAGCTTTCCCGCCCACCTTCCACCAACACACAGGTGAGACAGTCACACCTGCAGTGTGGACCACCAGCGTCCACCTCCGCTCACTCCACAGTGTCCTGTGGAGCAAGCAAACCAATCAGGAGACTCTGATGATGTGGTGTTTCTGATTGATGGGTTGAGTCTCAGCCCACAGAAAAGACGTTTGTAGACATCTGTCACGCTGTTTGCCTCCTGATTGGTCGGCTCTCTGAACGCTGAGGTGCACTCCGTCCTCAGAGACAGACCCGTAAATGGACGTCGTATTCGTCCGTCTCTCGGCTCTTTGTCTTTTTCTTCTTCTGGATGTCTTCTCCGTGTCCCTGACTGTCCGCCGCTGTCTGTCTCTTTTAAATAAAGTTTTTGTCCTCAGGTCTGCCGATGGCAACCGTCCCCGGCACATTGGTGTCTCCTCCTCGCGTCTCCCTGCAAGTGGCGCCCCCTGCTGTCCACTCCGTGCTGCTGGTGTCCAACCTGAACCCAGAGGTCAGAGTTCACATACACACACAGCTGACCAATCAGAGCACTTCTCTCTCAGCTGACTTCCTGTCCCTGTCTGTCCCTGCAGAGCGTCTCGCCTCACTGCCTCTTCATCCTGTTCGGTGAGAAACGTTATGGATTGTTGATACTGTGAGGAAGAAGAGATGGACGCGTCTGTCCTCAGTTTGACCTCAGGAGGACGACGTTAGATCAGCTTTTCTGAGCAGAGTCATCCGTCTTCTGATTGGCCTGTTGTGTGTTTGTGTATTGTGTGTTTTCAGGTGTCTACGGGGACGTCCAGAGAGTGAAAATCCTCTTCAATAAGAAGGAGAACGCTCTGGTTCAGATGAGCGACGCCACGCAGGCTCAGCTCGGTCTGACATTTACCTCCATCCATCACACGTTAGACCAAACACAGTCAGTCTGACCCCAGGTCAGGGGTCAGGAGTCAGGAGTCAGGAGTCAGGAGTCAGAGGTCGTGTTTTCACGTAGTGACAAGACGATCAGAAGAAACTACAAAAAATCACAGAACGATAGATGAAATCAGCACCGTGTGTGTGTGTGTCTGTCTGTGTCTGAGTGTGTGTGTGTGTGTCTGTCTGTCTGTCTGTGTCTGAGTGTCTGAGTGTGTGTGTGTGTCTGTCTGTCTGTTTGTCTGTGTCTGAGTGTGTGTGTGTCTGTGTGTCTGTGTGTGTGTGTGTGTGTGTCTGTCTGTCTGTCTGTCTGTGTCTGAGTGTGTGTGTGTGTCTGTCTGTGTCTGAGTGTGTGTGTGTGTGTCTGTCTGTCTGTCTGTGTCTGAGTGTCTGAGTGTGTGTGTGTGTCTGTCTGTCTGTCTGTCTGTCTGTGTCTGAGTGTGTGTGTGTCTGTGTGTGTGTGTGTGTGTGTCTGTCTGTCTGTCTGTGTCTGAGTGTGTGAGTGTGTGTGTGTCTGTGTGTCTGTGTGTGTGTGTGTGTCTGTCTGTCTGTGTCTGTGTGTGTGTGTGTGTCTGTGTGTGTGTGTGTGTGTGTCTGTCTGTCTGTGTCTGTGTGTGTGTGTGTCTGTGTGTGTGTGTGTGTGTGTCTGTCTGTCTGTCTGTGTCTGAGTGTGTGTGTGTGTGTGTGTGTGTGTGTGTCTGTCTGTGTCTGAGTGTGTGTGTGTGTGTGTGTGTGTGTGTGTCTGTCTGTCTGTCTGTGTCTGAGTGTGTGTGTGTGTGTCTGTCTGTCTGTGTCTGTGTGTGTGTGTGTGTCTGTGTGTGTGTGTGTGTGTGTCTGTCTGTCTGTGTCTGTGTGTGTGTGTGTCTGTGTGTGTGTGTGTGTGTGTGTGTCTGTCTGTCTGTGTCTGAGTGTGTGTGTGTGTGTCTGTCTGTCTGTCTGTCTGTCTGTGTCTGAGTGTGTGTGTGTCTGTCTGTGTCTGAGTGTGTGTGTGTGTGTGTGTGTGTGTGTGTCTGTCTGTGTCTGAGTGTGTGTGTGTGTGTGTGTGTGTGTGTGTGTGTCTGTCTGTCTGTGTCTGAGTGTGTGTGTGTGTGTCTGTCTGTCTGTCTGTCTGTCTGTGTCTGAGTGTGTGTGTGTCTGTCTGTCTGTCTGTGTCTGAGTGTGTGTGTGTCTGTCTGTCTGTCTCTGTGTCTGAGTGTCTGTCTGTCTGTCTGTGTCTGAAGGTGTGTTTGTGTGTGTGTGTGTGTGTGTGTGTGAAATGTCTTTCTAAGGCGTTTAAAAACTTGTCCTCTCTTGTTGGACGTCTTGTCCTTTCTGTCTACGGTGTCCCTGAAGGTCGTTTCTCTGTAAATAATTCTCTCACGTTTCTTTGACAGCAATGAGTCACCTGAATGGCCAGCGTCTCCATGGCAACGTGATTCGCGTGATGCTGTCCAAACACCCAGTGGTGCAGCTGCCTCGCGGGGGGGCGGGACAGGAAGAGCAGGCGCTGACTCGAGACTTCTCGGGCTCCGCCCTCCACCGCTTCAAGAAGCCCGGCTCCAAAAATTTTAACAACATCTTCCCTCCGTCTGCGACGCTACACCTGTCCAACATCCCGTAAGACTTCCTCTCCGTTGACTCACACTTCCTGTCTGTCCTCAGCCTTACACCTGAATGTTTGTCCTCTTCTTCGTCTTGTAGCTCCATGATCAGCGAGGATGAGCTGAAGGATTTGTTCTCCTCCAACGGATTCACAGTGAAAGCCTTCAAGTTCTTCCAGTGAGTGAGAGACAGAGACAGACTGAGAGACAGAGACAGACTGACTCAGAGACAGAGACAGACTGAGAGACAGAGACAGACAGGCTGAGAGACAGAGACAGACTGACTCAGAGACAGTGACAGAGACAGACTGAGAGACAGAGACAGACTGACTCAGAGACAGAGACAGACTGAGAGACAGAGACAGACAGGCTGAGAGACAGAGACAGACTGACTCAGAGACAGAGACAGAGACAGACTGAGAGACAGAGACAGACAGGCTGAGAGACAGAGACAGACTGAAAGACAGAGACAGACAGACAGAGACAGACTGAGAGACAGAGAGATGACGGACGCTAACACAACATTTCCTGCTGCTGCTCATGATGTCACTTCCTCTGCTCACAGGAAGGACAGGAAGATGGCTCTGATGCAGCTGGCGTCGGTGGAGGAGGCCATCGAGGCTCTGGTCGCTCTGCACGACCACCAGCTGGACCACAACCAGCACCTCCGAGTCTCCTTCTCCAAGTCCACCATCTGACCTCGAGTCTCCTCTGAGTCTCCAGCTCCTGACCTTTGACCCTCTGCTGGACCTTTTGACTGTTTTTCCCTCCGACCCCTTTATCTGACCTTTGACCTTTGGGACTGATGAGCCAGTCAGGCTTCAGGGCTTCTGATTGGCCTGTGGTGGTAACATACGGACCAATGGAAGAGCTCTGACATCACCGAGCTTTGCGTGCCTACAAACACTCTGACATCACAGTGACAGGCGATGATGCAATGTGGAGGTGTCGCCATGGTTACAGAGCACATTCCTGAGCAGACTGAGCGTCAGTAGCAATGCATTGTGGGCAACCAGGAGCTAACGTGAGTTGAACCTTTTATGTCTAAATGTTGAATCAAGGTGACACAGAAAAGAAAAACATTGTCTTTAAGGTTAAATGAGGATTTTCAAAATAAAACCTGCTTTTTCTCAAAAGGCCCAAAACAATGGAAAGAAGAAATATTTCGTTTTCTTTATTTCTTTCATTTTTAATGTCACTCATGGATAAACGTTTGGTCTTGTAAGCTGTCTGAAGTTTTTTTGAGTTTTTCTTTTTTATTGTTCATTTCTTAAACTGCCTTTTAATGAACTTCAGAAGAAAATCTGTGAAATTTAACACAAATTCCTTGAAATTTTGCTGTTTTTCATATGAATTTTCACTGATTTAGTCTGATTTTCACGAACTTTTTGAATCTTCGACGTGCCTTTCCCATCGGCACTTCATGCTACCGTCTGATTGGCTGATATTATGATTATCATTCTGACTGCGGCAGAATATTTGGTGGCTGCGATCTCGGCCTTCTTCTGTGCCTTATTTTCTGGATTATTCTGCTGGTTTTGATTTTTATGTGGTGTTTGGGTGGAGTCTGGGCGGAGTCTGGGCGGGGTTTGGGTGGCGGTCATCCAGCTGATTTTTGGTTGAGTCATGAATGTATTTATACTGGACAACATGGAGTAGGTAATGCTTTATCATACCTGTGTGTGTGTCTTTATACTCTGTGTCTGTGTGTGTGTGCATGCATGTGTATATATGTATACGTGTGTGTGTGTGTGTGTGTGTGTGTGTAACAGGCTGAGCTGTGATTGGTTGATGTCCCACCTTCTTTTTTCTAGTTGACATTTGTTTTTGTTTGTTTTGCTCCAAAAGTAATAAAACATTTAGTAGTTTTCATTGAAATTTTCCGTTAGGATTTTTGCCATTGACCATTTTCAGGAAACAAGCCAGAAAAAACAGGAAGCTGTCGATTCCCAGTTTGCCTTCTGACCTCTGACCTTCCGACTGCAGCTGGTTTGGTTAAATGCAGATTTTTCGGGTTCAGATGGAAAGTGAAAAGTTCGTGCCGGCGAAGCTTCGCTCATTGTGTTTGTTTGCCCGCTGTGACCCTTCAGGGCCTCCGTACGAAACAAATCCAGTGCAGTTTTTTACTGCTGAAAGTAGCTTCTGAAATTATTTTTATAACTTTGATTTGAACTTCAAGCTTTTAGTTTTGTTGTTTGTAATTTTTTTTGTGAGTAACAAAGTAAAAAATTGAAAGTTCCCACGAAATCGAAATCAAGACTTTTCCTGAGATTCACTTTGTCAAGTTATGGAAAATGAGAAAAAACGCTGACTCATCCCGCAGTCGGCAGCGTGACGTTGTGCAAATCTGCATCCAATGAAAATGATTGTGAGGGCGGGGCTTCACTGATGGAACTGGGTTTCCCGCTGGTTTCCCACCGACGTCGTCCGGCTGCTCTGCTCCAGCTGATTTATGGCGTTTCCTGACAGACGGGTAGCTTTGCCTGTTGCTAAAGTCACCGCTAGCTGCTGCTAACTGCAGCTACGGTGAGCTAACGAGCTAACATTAGCTGTAAGCTAACGAATAAGACTGTCTGTCTGTTGTAGCTGCTGTAAACGTCCGTCAGTCCCTGCATGCGGAGGGACGTCGCGCTCTACGAGCTTTCGTGGGAACTTTGAATTCAATGACAATGAAGGCGTGGGGAAAAGGTGGGGGGTGGGGTCGAACCAAGCCAAAGTCTGCGTGCCTTTTAATTGGACCAACTCTTTCTTCCATTATGACATCACTTCCTGTTTACATGGCTTTCAGAACAGGTTTTTACTTCTCACTAGTCTTGTCATTTTTTCGTTGCGTCTTGTTGCTGCTGACTCGAACTCGTTATCGTCTGATTTTATGTTTTCATGTCTTCACGTAACTTTTTACTCGACTTGTTTCACACGAAGCAAAAATCTTTTCAAGCTGTCTTTTTTTCCCTCGGAATCGTTTTTTATCCACATCAGAACTGTGACATCACATCCTGTTCAGGACCTGTGACGGATGTTTCATGTAGCCCCACCCCTTCCATCATAGCACACTTCCTGTATTGATAATCAATCAATCAAAAGCAACGGGAAGCATTGAAGAATGTTTGTTGTTTGTTTGTTGTTGCTGTTGGTTCGTTCTGCTGATTCATGTGAGGAACATGTTCCACGTTAACGTGACGTAACAACGTGACGCAAACACCAACACTGAACACGGAATGATCAGCTGATCAATGTTACGAGGGTTTTTGCTAGTCAACCAACAGTTTACCTGTTAAATACTTGTATCTTCCAGACTTGGGATGTTACTAGTTACACATCACAGTCTGTAGAATTTGTAATTATAAGCATAATTACACATTACAAGTATGTAGATACAAGTACGTTAGGCTTGTATAATAATTTGTAAGTTGCGACTTGTATGCTACATACGTGTAAATAATAACATGCTAAAATACTTGTAAAGTGTAGGATTGTAACATACAGTATAATATACTTGTATCTTTTGAACTTGTATAAAACATGTTACAATACACTGTTACTTATTACAGTGTTTGTTTGCTTGTCATACTTTTACAAGTATACATGTTATACTTTGATGTAAAAACATCAAACAGACTTTGACTTTCTACAATCTTCTTACACTTTATGTGAACTGTTACATGTGAAATACTACAATGTTGTAACGTTACAAAACTTGTTACATGTTGCAAATCTTGTGTTTACAGGAACAAGTCGCATCTGTTACTCGTCACCACATGTGGAACGTTTGACTGTTAGGAACTGGTTTGTTACTTGTAACATGAAGACATGAAAACATAAAAGTATTTGAAATTGTTGAAAATCTCTTTTCTAAAATAATCGACACTCAAACTGGTTTAATCATCTTATTCCAAATTTACTTTGAAATTCTTCAACAGGAAAAGGACTCAACCCAAACACTTTTATACCTGAATGTATCCTGTTTTTTTAACGCTAATGAATGTAAAGTGCTTGTGGTGCATTGTGGGACTATTATTGTTCTAATTATTATTATATGAAATATTTTTAATATTGCATTAGTGCATGAAGTGTGTGTGGGAACGACTTTTATCTGTGTTTGAAACAACTTTGTTGAACTTTTATTTATTTTGAAAGTGTGACAGGAAGTTGTAGCATGAATCACTGAATAAATAAATCATCTGACAACCAATGGCTGGCCTTGGTTTCTGCAAGCTCAGCCCACCTCCCAGCCAATCAGACTGCGGCACATTTGGAAATAAACAACACAATAAAATTCAGTGGGCGGGACGGTGACGCAGCAAGAAGGTCGCTGGTCGATCCCCGGGTCGGGCAGGGCCTTTCTGTGTGGAGTTTGCATGTTCTTCCGTGCATGCGTGGGTTCTCTCCGGGCACTCCGGCTTCCTCCCACAGACCCTCATTAGGTTAATTGGTGACTCTAAATTGTCCTTAGGTGTGAGTGTGAGAGTGAATGGTATATGTGGCCCTGCAATCGACTGGCGACCGGTTCAGGGTGTACCCCGCCTCTCGCCCGTTGACAGCTGGGATAGGCTCCAGCCCCCCGCAACCCCGAAAGGGATAGTCGGTATAGAAGATGAATGAATGGATGAATGAATAAAATTCAGCTTTGAAAGGATAAAACTTTATTGTTCCTGTGTGACACAATCCTCAACTGTGACTGGTCGGTTTGCAGACTACAGCAGAAAACTTTAAATAAAAAAAACAACAATAAAATAAGAATCCTGCTGATCCTATTGGACGACGGGGTTCGTCCGACTTGAAGCTGATGTCATCAACCAAACCCCCTGTGGCTACGCTAACAGCTAAAGGCTAACAGCAAAGCAGCACAGCTTAAAACATGTCGCGCACACGCACGCACGCACGCACACACACGCACGCACAGAGTTCAGTGTAGAGACTTGTAAATGTGGATTCTGTTTCTTTTTTCTCTTTGATCTTCGTTTGGTCCTGTTGAATTTGTCGATCTGTGAAATGTTGCGACCGTTGAACGTCACAAATACTGGAATTCATTCAGCGTTAAACTGATAAAAGCTGCTTTTGGTCGGCTGACGGGTAAAAAAATAACAAGAAATGGAAAAACAACAAAAACTCTAATTTCATTGGCCAAGAAGTTTTCTTCGTGTCCACCTTGAAATGATTTTCAGTTTGCTGGGACAGAAGCAAAGAAAACACATCAGATGTTTTTTAGGACCCAGACAGTTTTTTTTTTTTTTAAATAACAATGACAGGCAGGTTTTACTCGCACATCCGAAAACAGAAAAAAAAGTATTTGTACAAGTTACTCAAAGATTTTGAAGATTGAGCCGTCGTTCTAATTATTTCATGACCATGAAGAAAAGTCGTCGTACTTCAACAACACGACAATATACAAGACAGAGTCAACCAATCAGAAACGAACCTAAAGTCCTTCTCTGCTCCTCATTGGCTGATTGAATTCACGTTTTTTGTTTTTGAAACTTGAAGCTGAGCAAATCAATAGCGATCAATAAGATATTAAATATCAGCTCTGACACGCGACCTCACAGGAGACACTTCCTGAAATTAATCTCTTTTTTAAAAAACTTTTCCTCTTTTTTTACTCCTCGTTTGGCTTTTTGCACAAAAATCAATGAATGACGCCACGACTACGACCTGACGAGGGACGACCTGACGAGGGACGACCTGACGAGGGACGACCTGACGAGGGACGACCTGACGAGGACGTTTCCCCGCTTCGTTTTTTTCGTTTTTCGTTTATTCTCTCTTTTCTTCCACAGAAAACTTCACTGAAACTGAAAGAGCCAATGACGAGAGAATTTTAACTCCTCTCTCCCGATTGGTTGATTGGTTTTCTCTGTTTTCATGGACTGAGCCAGTGACACGTCACTTCCATCCTGCGCTCTGATTGGCTTCTTCTGGCATCACTTAGTTGTAGCACCAAAAGGAACATAAATAGTTAAAAACACACAGACACAGACACAGACACACACACAGACACACACACACACACACACAGACACACACACAGACACACACACAGACACACACACAGACACACACACACACACACACACAGACACACACACACACACACACACACACACAGACACACACACACACACACACACACAGACACACACACACACACACTAAAATAAACACACTCTTCAGTTTTTCTCTTAAAAAACACATCAGTCTCTTTCCCTTGCCTCCTCGTCTTCCCCTCCGGATGAGGAGGATGGTGCTGCCGGTTGCCGTGGTAACTATACGTCGAGGATCTCCTCGGCGGTGCCGCCGCAGCGCAGCCGGTACCGCCCGGTCCTCCAGCTGATGGTGGGATCCCACAGAGCCGATAGGAAGATCTGCACCGCCATCGACTCTCGGATGAACCACGCCACCGCGAAGTCCAACTTAGAGAAGCACAGCGGGCCGCCCTGAAAGATGATGTCATCAATCCATAATCAATGGTCTGACTGACAAACAGGATTTGCTCTCGTCTGTTTGGACCTTGTGATTCTATTTTGTGACCAGCTGAGACTAAAATGTTAATGAGCTTCTAAAACTGCTAAAAATGTCCCAGAATGCTTCACAAACACAAGCGAAAATAAAAACACTCATCATTCAGCTTAAAATGTGGCCTTTCAAAATAAAAGGCTAAGAAAAACATGTGGCAGGAAAACATTCAAAGTAAAAGCATGAAATCTGAGTGAATGTGAATACCTGAACTCCAGTGAGCTGGACGTAGTCTGACAGGAACCAGGCGAGACAGTGACACATGAAGAAGACCATCATGTCCCACCTGAAAAGACACAGAGACAGAGAGAGAGAGGGACAGAGACAGAGAGAGAGGGACAGAGAGAGAGAGACAGAGACAGAGACAGAGAGAGGGGGACAGAGAGGGACAGAGAGACAGAGACAGAGAGAGGGGGACAGAGAGAGAGAGACAGAGACAGAGAGAGAGGGACAGAGAAAGAGAGAGACAGAGACAGAGAGAGAGGGACAGAGAGAGAGAGACAGAGACAGAGACAGAGAGAGGGGGACAGAGAGAGAGAGACAGAGACAGAGACAGAGACAGAGAGAGGGGGACCGAGAGAGAGAGACAGAGACAGAGAGAGAGGGACAGAGAGAGACAGAGACAGAGACAGAGAGAGAGACAGAGAGAGGGGGGCAGAGAGACAGAGAGAGGGGGACAGAGAGACAGAGAGGGACAGAGAGACAGAGAGAGGGGGACAGAGAGAGAGACAGAGAGGGGGACAGAGAGAGAGACAGAGAGAGAGACAGAGACAGAAAGAGGGGGACAGAGAGAGAGAGACAGAGAGGGACAGAGAGACAGAGAGAGAGAGGGGGGGGGACAGAGAGACAGAGAGGGACAGAGAGAGGGGGACAGAGAGAGAGAGAGACAGAGACAGAAAGAGGGGGACAGAGAGAGAGACAGAGACAGAAAGAGGGGGACAGAGAGACAGAGAGAGGGGGACAGAGAGACAGAGAGAGGGGGACAGAGAGACAGAGAGGGACAGAGAGACAGAGACAGAAAGAGGGGGACAGAGAGAGAGACAGAGACAGAAAGAGGGGGACAGAGAGACAGAGACAGAGAGAGGGGGACAGAGAGACAGAGAGAGGGGGACAGAGAGAGAGAGACAGAGACAGAGAGAGAGACAGAGAGAGAGGGACAGAGACAGAGAGAGGGGGACAGAGAGAGAGAGAGAGAGACAGAGAGAGAGGGACAGAGACAGAGAGGGACAGAGAGACAGAGACAGAAAGAGGGGGACAGAGAGAGAGAGACAGAGACAGAGAGAGGGGGACAGGGAGAGAGAGAGAGAGAGACAGAGAGAGAGGGACAGAGACAGAGAGGGACAGAGAGACAGAGAGAGAGACAGAGACAGAAAGAAGGGGACAGAGAGAGAGAGACAGAGACAGAGAGAGAGGAACAGAGAGAGAGAGAGAGAGACAGAGACAGAGAGAGAGGAACAGAGAGAGAGAGAGCGAGACAGAGACAGAGAGAGAGGGACAGAGACAGAGAGAGGGGGACAGAGAGAGAGAGAGAGACAGAGAGAGAGGGACAGAGACAGAGAGGGACAGAGAGACAGAGAGAGAGACAGAGACAGAAAGAGGGGGACAGAGAGAGACAGAGACAGAGAGGGACAGAGAGACAGAGACAGAGAGAGTAGGACAGAGAGGTTCAGTGTCTCACGTCTTCTGTTTGTTGAGAGGAAGCAGCTGATTCGTTTCATACTGACGGTCAGTGAGCGAAGTGTTTTAGTGTTTCCTCCACGAACGTCTATAACGAACGTCTGTGATTGGTTGCATACCTGAACACATGATGAGCAGCCCAGCCAATGATGAGGCTGGCCAGGAAGCACTCGGAGACGGGCTCCAGCACGGTGCCGGGAAGCATGTTGATCCTGAGCTTCGTCCACCTGAAAGCAGCAAACAGCAGCAGAAGCACAGGTAACTCCACAGGTGGCCATTTAACACCTGAACACAAAGCCGTTCATTTCACAATGTTTGGAAAGATGATGTCATCACGTGGTCATAATGACGCTCATGTATAATAACACGTTATGGATATTATTGATCAGCGGCAGCATGTAAGAGCAAAAGCATCAAAGGCAAAAATCTTTCATTACGAAAAGCAAAAACAGAACACGAAGAGTTCTGAGGTCACCTGATCATGCGAGACTGGAACTGGCCAATGGAGTACGACCCAGAGTTCTGCAGCGCCACCTGTGTTGCCATGGAGAACTTCCAGCCTCTGAAGAGCCACAAGTAAGTTAAAAAATCATCAGTTTCATTAAAAAAAAACAAAAAAAAAAAACAGCTAAACTAGAGGCGGTAATGCTAACATGCTAACCTGTCAGCGATGGCTTTAGCCATGAAGTAATCCTCAGCGATGTACTGAGCAAAGGCGACCAATCCACCGGCTTGATCCAACACGTCCTTCCTCATCAGGCACGACATCCCGGTCACGCACTTTATCCCCGTCACATTAGCGGAGATGTAGGAGCGGGGGTGGGATGTCCCAAAATAAACCTGGCAACAGGTTCACATCTGTTAGCATCACTAAAGCTAAATAAACACTTTATCCCCGTCATGTTAGCGGAAATGTAGGAGCAAAGTTAGCATTGATGCTGGAACAACAAATCTTGGAAAGATGATTGATTTAGTGTTTGTTAGCATGACGCTTTCAAAAAGCTTTAAAAATTAAGCAAATAAAATGAAATCCAAATTTCAACATTTATCTGGAGTAGACAGAAAACATTTGAGTCACATTAGCTTCAGAGGCTAATGCTAAATAGCATTTAAAGACATCACTTAACACAACTGGCCGCTAAACGCTTTTATCATGTCTGCAAACTTAGCATGATGTTAGCCTATTAGCCTTACGATACCTGCTCAAGTGTGGCGGCAAAGCCTTGGCGGTCAGCAACATATGGCAACCCGTGGACCAATCCCACCTTCTCTGTCATCTGATTGGTCAGATCTGTCAGGGTGTCAGGTTTCACTGCCACACAAACATTGAGAGTTAGCATTAGCAACCATGACAAACAAGGCTCAGCATCCAAAACTTGTATTTCAGTCAAAAATGAAAAGTGAAAATGTAAGCTGACTGACCTCGGATGCCGCTGTCACAGATCCAGACCAGGCCATATTTGGCTCCTTCGTAGCCCGGCATCAGGTTGTTGATCTTGGGGTTGATTCCAACTTTCTTTCCACCTGAGAAACAAAGAACATGCTGACATTAGCTGCTTACGAACACCTCAAAAGGTGAGTTACATTAAACAAAGTTGGTTACAACAAGAGAATGACAGAATAAACGGGGGAATAAACACAACGTGGAATAAACTGAGTGACAGAAACACAGAAATCTCTCACCGATGAATAATCGAGCATCTACGTTGGGATATTTGCCCAACAGCTTTTTACAGACATCGACAGCTGGATCGTCTTGATCCTGAACGCACAGCAGGATCTCATACTGCAAAACAAAAAGGGTTCAGATTCCTGTAAAGCAAACCTGCTTTAGTTAGACGGCAGATTGGGGCAGTTAGATGTTAATTGTGGGTGAAATGACGTGATGGTCAGCTGGGGGAGTCACATGACCGGGCGGTAGTAAGAGGTGGTCAAGGTGGTCGGGGGCAGTCAGAAGTCAGTTGGAAGGCAGTCGAGGCAGGGCAGGATTTCAGCCACAGTCAAACTGTGTTTCTGGAACGCCTCTTTGACCACACGGCCAACGGTCATCTAATTCAACATGTGACGCAGCTAATAAACAAACTGACCGACCGTCACGTGAGAAGCTAAACGCTTACAGTGTACATATTACTACATGTGTGTTTGACAGTTCAGCAGGTTGTTGCTGCATAATGTTAGCTAAATCCAACTTCCTGTCACTACTTTTCAGCCTGATGCCATGAAAAAAAGTGTGAAGTGGAACAGCACAAAACTACAAGTAAATATTGTAAAACCTTTTTTTCCCCACTTTTTCAGCAGCAAGCGGCTTTCAGTAATATTTAGTTTAACGGTGATAGCAAACTGATGATCAACGCACTCGACTTACGAGTCGCTCCTTAGTTCACCTCTCGTCTACTCCCACAAAAAGAGCACAACCAACCAATGGAGGATGGCAGAGAGCTGAGTCGACAAAATGTGGCCAGAAAGACTTTTATCTTTAAGGATTTTATTGATGCTGAACTATCAAGAAGACTGTTCTGTCCTGTTTCTGCAGACACATCAGGGACTGTCATGATTCTTAAAGGGAGTTCGGTGTAATATTTTCCCTTTAGAGTGCAGGGAGTTTTGCTTTCATTCAAATACTGAATGTGTCCTTTTGAATGTTTCGTCAACACCACAGAAACCCTCGGTAACTGCTGAGGTTTCACAAGGCCGCCTGATATTGTCCTCAGTTAGTGATGGCAGCCTGCAGTGAATGATTATGCTTTGTGTGCATGTTCTTAAACTGCTTTTGGCCTTGAATCCCTACATTTTGGCCATGACGCTCAGGTAAATTTGTATCTGCATGAGGGTAAAGTGGCCTTGCCCTCAAAATGACGCCATTCCAGGCTTGTCGAGGTCTGTAAGATTGAAGTTGGAGGCAGTTGGATGTAGTCGGGGTGCTCTGATGGTCAGCAGAGGCCGATGGATGGCAGCCGTGGGCAGTCAGAAGAAGGCGGGGGTGATCAGATTGTAGCTGGAGGCAGTCAAATGGTAGTCGGTGCAATAAAATATCACATCGGGTCGGTTCAGATGGTAGTGAGGGGTTATTAGTGGAACCGGGGGGAGTCAGCGTCACCTTTGGGTAATCCAGAGTGAAAAACGTCTCCAGGTTGGAGATTAGATTCGGGTCGACGCCCTTCAGCGGCTTCAGCAGAGAAACTCCTGCCAGCTGCACAAACGGCTGTTTGACCTCTGACCTTTTCTTGTGTAGGTGGAGACGCCTGAAACAGACAGAGAGGTCAGAGACCAGAGCAGCAGCAACTACATCAGGAAAATACTGAACGCCCCTCCAACAGTGACAGTACAGCAGCAGAAGTTTGACTTTCCCAACGATATATTTTCTTTGGTCGATTCATCAAACAAAACCAGTTTGTCCTCCTCGGTCTCTTCTGACAGGCAGATATTTTTACACCAGTTCTCCCTCCAGGGATTAATAGATATCTAATCTACATTTTCATTGCATTTGTGAAGTGTCAGTCACAGGGGATCATCAGCCAGTAGAGAGGAACAAAAAATGGACCAAAGAGACTTTTTCCTCAGCAATATTTTAATTACAGTCAGATATGATCCTAAAAATATCAGAGGAAGTTGTTCCAAATAAGAAATGCTAACCCAGTCACATCCACACACAAACTGATGAGTCTCATACACTGTAATGACACCTGAAGAAAGGCCAGGTCGTAATATCATCACGTACAGTATATTATTTAACAACTTAAAGATTCATCATGTTACGGTGACATCAGGAGTCTGGGTCAGTTGGATGGCAGTCGGGGCAAATGGATGGTCATCGGGAGCAGTTGGATGGCAGTTGGATGGTAGTTGGATGGTAGTCAGGGGCAGTTGGATGGTAGTCGGGAGCAGTTGGATGGTAGTCAGAGGCAGTTGGATGACATTTTGGCATAGTGTTCATAATGGGTTACAACATCTATGTCAATCTTTTTCATTGACAGGATTTTAAAACCAGTGTGATGAAATGCCTTGATGGTTTCAAGTGTTTCATTGAGTTAATGTTATTTATGCAGCCAAATATCACAAATTGCAAATTACAGTCTGCACAGCATACAACGCCCTCTGTCCTTCGCCTCTCCATTCAGAACAGTTTTACTAGGCAGTTAGCCAGCTGGAGAAGCCAGAAACAGATATGTTCATTTCATCATTTAGTTAATGGTTCCTTGAAAATTGCTCTTACATAAGAATATAGCAGTCATCCTGAAGAATAGGTGCACGAACACTTTGGCCTAGGCGGCCAACGCCTCCCAGTTTTGTAATAGCAAGCCCTTTGAAAGGTGAACGACTGAGTAACATGTATGAATGAAAGTACGATCTCAGCAGGTTACAACAGGCCACGCACAGTCAAATTTAGCGAGAAGACAAATGAGTGATGAAGCTGTAAAGTCAAAACAGTCCACTCCTGTAAACAAGTCATCAAAACTGTCCAATGAAGGAGCTTCTGATTCATCTGCAACAGACTGCTGTGCAGAACTTTGACAGCTGACTAATAATATGTTGGTGTATTTGAATGTGATAGAATGCTTTTGAAAACTCTGGAAACAAAATGTACCATTACACATATTCTTCAATATTTCAATCTCATTAATCAACCCAAAACATTTATACAAAATCTGCATTCAAAGAATCTTTAAGAGTCCTGGATACTTCTGAAAATCTGACAATCTTTTTAAGTTCTCAGAGAATTACATAAAATGTATAAAAAGCCTGGAAATATTGAGTATTTATGGATATTATTGTCTTAATGTGCAGACTGAAAACCATACAGAAAAGAAAAATTAATTCTGATTACTGTGACCCCAAAATTCAACCGCCTTTCAGGAGCTTTCAAGGAATTCCAGGTCACATTTGCTGGTACTCAAAGACCCAAAACATAAACTCAGTGAACACAACCACGTTCATTTTAATGACTTTCCACGTTCTGTTTGATGCAACTAAATGTGCTGAAATGTGATTTAAAAAATGGCATTTTAGGGGTCACAATGACTGAACCAACTGGGAAACAGTTACTAGAAATGCCAACGTCGCCCCATAACCTTTAACCCTCTTTCACTCCACCACACAAAGACCAGAACAAAATACGTCGCCTTTAAGCGGCGGATCCTGAAGACGAAGACAACCTGAAACTGATTCAAACACTCAAATTTAGGGGGTTCAGTGCTACTACGTCATTTGGAATAATGCCGAACTGAAATTCGACTTTTAATACTTTCACAAGCCACACACATCTTTTAAAGCTCCCAGAAAAATGGCCGATGTCCAACACAATACTCAAACCTCAGCTTTTACAACCTAATTCAGCGTCTACGGGGTAAACAGGAAATTCATGCAGCTAGCGCGAACGACCCGTGACGGAACCGAGTTATACCTGTAATGATTATCTGTACGGGGGGGGGGACACTTCAAATCTGTTATAAACTGTCCCAACGGATACTCAAATCTATTCAATTATTTAGTTATCCAGAAGTTACATGGGTCCCTCAGTGGACGAAATAAACTGGCAGAGCTAACGGGTTAGCGGTTAACAGGAAAACGCCCAACAAACAACCGTTCAGACACGGAGGTTTTACCGGCTGTCACACACTCAGAAACCCGAGTGGAAACTCATCTCATGTTATTTTTATGTTTAATCTCGCAAGTGACGAAGACTTTATGAATAAAACACCGACATAAAGAGAGAAACGGGGGCGTCATCCAGCTAACTATTAGCTAGCTGGACTCACTAAGCTAGCTAATAGCTAGCTTGAGTTAGCCTACCTTTGCGGTTGACTTACACATAAATGATGGACATGAAGTGCATGAGCCACAGGACGAAGAACAGGATGAAGCCGAACACGGCGAGTCCCTGCATGGCGAGGTCCAGTAGAGCCATGGCGGTTAGCGGAGATGCCGGGGCTGGGGACCGGCTGGGGGTCACAGAAGCTCGGGATAGAGTCGACCAGCTGACCGGCCTGGGAGTGGGACTAATCGGAGGAGCGGAGTGTGAGGGTCCGACTCTGGGTGTGACGAACTCGGCTTGTTGAGGCGAATGAATCGGCCGCCTGCTGACAGCGGGGGGCGTCAGGAACTAATTGGTGTAGGGGGCTCCGGTGACACAGAGACCGGCCTCGGCTTGGTCGTGCTGGTGTCCGGGTCACAGTGCGAGCTTCAGGGGTTTGACAGTCACCAGACCGGACGACGGTCAGCTGACGAACCAGGGGGCGGCGAAAGACACGGGACGCTGGGTAGCAACAGCCAGAGCGGTGAAGAAGTGAGTTACGACACTCCTATGAGTTCTGTGGGAATGCGGAAGTAACACGAGTGGTGGGACAACCGATTGTTCTAAACACTGAGCGCGTGGGAAAGACGAGGAACGACGCACTGTCGCGGTCTCGTGGTTCACATAGGTCTCCACAGCCCCAGGTGTCTGTGTGTTGGAACGGGTTCACGCGGGGCAGACACCAGCTGCTTCCGGTCACTTGATGACTTTCATTCAGTGCAGCTGGTTTTCCGGGGAGGGACGGAGAGATGGCGTTAATCATTTTTTCTGTTAATTTTAGAAGGAATGGGGCTGTTCCCATAACTCCCCCCCCCACTTTTTTTTTTTTAACCGATCACATCACTTCCGGACAACTTCAAAATAAAAGCTTTTAAAAAAAAAAATCGGCCGCACTGAACAGCGAATTCAGCTAAACTGGCTGTTTTTGAATATGACTTTTTGTGCTTCCTTCAGAGAGAACTTGAGTTTATATGAATACAGAAAAACGCAAATGATCTGCCATTAGCTCTTGAAAAGGCTCAAATTGTAATGTACTCAGATGACTCCACAATATATGCAGCTGCGCCATCAATTGAAGAGGTGAATGCAATTTTAGATAAGGAGTTGAAGTCAGCCACCAGACGTTATCAAACATGTTCTGAATGCTTTAGTTCTGTCACAGCTTGATTACTGTTTTATGATTTGGTCTAATGCAACAGTGAAAGAGTTAAAAAATAATACAAATAGCTCAAAATAAAGCAGCACGTGTGCTTTACAATGTTCTTACAGAACTAATGTATTAGACATGCATGACAGCCTGGATTGGCCAACTATCAGTCAGAGATCCATCTATGTTTTGTTATTGATGTTGATATTATATGAAAGGTTATTCACTCAGTTTGCTCAACACAGTTATCAAACACGACATGTAACAGGACGAAGGGCCCCCCACACACACACACACACACACACAAGCTGTTAGAGCGTCAGCGTTATTTCTTAGGCTGCTTCATTGTAATTGTTGTGCATAAGACAAATAATTTGAAATGTTAAACCAGATGTATGGTGAAGTTACCTGATAAGCCCTGCCCACACAGGTGAGTCAGAGGAAGGCCGATTTCATGGAACCCTTCATAAGCAACAATGATGACACACCTCATCAGGAGCTGCTGTATCTGACAGCGGACATGTTGAAGCAGGTGAAACTTTCAGGTGTTTCCAGGTGTGAACATTTGTTTGAAGGTGGAATTAAAGAAGGAAATAATTAATATTAAAGCACTACGTTTAGTTTCCTTGTCTGATAGATAATACTAATTGATAGAAAGAGAAAAATTCAGGTTAAATATAATCACACATCCACAGCACGCGGCCGTGGGCAGTTTACGCCCTGAGTGTCGTCTGCAGGCTGAATTTAACAGACTCCTGCTGTCATGTGGTCTGACAGGAAAAGCTCAGGGCAAAAAAACCCTCAGCGTATTTGTTGTTTATAATTCAGAGATGTAAAGTAACTAAGTACATTTAATCAAATATTGTACTTCAGCACAATCTTTAGGTACTTGTACTTTACACTTACAGCTATATTTCAGAGGGAATACTGTCCTTTTTACTGCACTAAGATAAGACTTTATTGATCAGGGGAATGAAGTTGTTACAGCCAGCAAGAATTACATAATATAAAATCTATTCAGCGAATAAGTAATAAGATGGCAGCGACACCTGGTGGCTCCTTTAAGTGTTACAGGAAGTAACCTTTGACCTCTGTTCACGAAGTGGACACACACACAAACAAGCTGATGTTCTGGTATTTTTCTGGTCTCATTATTTCTGAAGATTTGTGGAGGTTTACAATTAATATGACTATTTTGTTTACAGACAAACAAATCTGGACAGACAGACAGACACACACACACACACAAGTCATAAAGTCTTATCGATCATCTAGTTTATTTCTTCGGGCTCAGACGCTCTCTGTGGACGACGTCATTGGCTGAAGCTTACTGCGAGCGGCCCACGCACACTCGGCGTTCTCCTTCCAGCTGGAGTCCCGCGTGTCGTAAACTTCCTGTCGATCGGAAACACACCGTCAATGATCAAACAATCCGATCAGGAGTCGCTCTGGACGCTCTGATCATTACCTTCTTCCAGATGGGGAGGTTGGCTTTCAGCTGGCTGATGCAGCGCTGGATCGCCTGCTGGCTGTCGAGGCGATGAGGAGATGAGATCGCCATGGCAACACTGGCCTGGCCCACCTCCACCCACCTGAGGAAGGAAGTTCACAGGTGAGACGTCACCTTTTTCTGTGATCTGCAGTGTGAGACTCAGGAGATCATCACAGTCATGGATGATGAAACCCTGGCCGCAGTGTTAGCTTAGCATTAGCATCTCACCCCAGCCGGTGGTGGACACAGATGTGCGTCACGGTTGGCCAGCGCACTCTGATGTCAGCGCACAGCTTCGAGAACTCTGATTGGGCCATGAGCTCGTATGCCTCATACTCCAGACCAATCACCTTCCTGCCATCCACCTCGTCCTCACGGGTTGTACCTGCGCAAGCAATCAAGCACGCACGCACGCATGCACGCACGCACGCACGCACGCACACAGCTTCTCTATTTAAGGTGGAATGATTTTTTTTAAAAGGGATTTTGTGTTTAATTAAAAGATGTTTTACGGTGTTTGTGTCTGTGTGTGTGTTTGTGCGTGTGTGTTTGTGTGTGTTTATTTCTTTCGTACAATAAGATCTTAAATATTTCTGGAACATTTGAAGAAGAAAATTGAAGAGATTTGTAAATATTACAAGAACATTTAACATTATTTGAATTAAATATGAACCTATAAAAACTGAAATGGCTCCACAAGAAGAGCTGCTGACAGTGTCAACCACTTCCTGTACAGACAGCCAATCACGGCTCAGCTTGAAGACGTCTCTCCGCTCCTCCGACTCGCCCATCTCTGAGAACGAGAAAGAGATCAGAATGAAAATACTGATCAGTCTTTCTGTTATTGATCAGATTTGATTGGTTGTCTTTATCAGAGCTCCAACACACAAACGCTGAAGCAGCAGTATTTGACGTTCCCCGCCGACCCCAGACCAGCCAGTCGACCCCAGACCAGCCAGTCGACCCCAGAACAGCCAGTCGACCCCAGACCAGCCAGTCGACCCCAGACCAGCCAGTCGACCCCAGAACAGCCAGTCGACCCGAGAGCAGCCCACCGAACTCAGATTGTCTGAAGGACTTAACGAGTCCTTTATGGTCCTGCATCATGGTTCCACACGGTGTGAACAGATCCAGATCCTGTCTCCTTTGAGTTTTTTTTCTCTCTCTCTCTCTCTCTCTCTCACACACACACTCACACTCACACTCTCACACACACACACACACACACACACACAGCTCTTCTTCATGGACAGTGAGCCTAAAGAACTCGTGACGTGTCCTCAGCCCATTTTCTGGTCATCATTGATTACAGATCACATGATCACCAGACGTCATGAGGTCATCTCATGTTAGACGGATACACTTTGATTATTGATTGATTCAAATCAATAACTCACCATCTGTGTTTATCCTCCGCTGAGTGGCGGCACCACGGCAACCTCGTCCCCGTCTCCCAAAGTCACCACCTGGTCGCCGATGGCAACGTACTGCTGGCGCACCGCCAAGACCACCTGATCCTGCAGGACAGAGAGTCTACACACACACACACACTCACACACACACACACACACACACACACACACACACACGCACTGTTCAGGTGTTGACCTCGTTAACAAACGTGGAGAAAAATCAACTGACACGACTTTCCTCAACTCATCTCCATGGAAATGAGCGAGACGAGTCATGATGTCACAGTACCTGGGATGTCTCTGTATCAACAGTCTCCACAGGTCCCGGCTGCTGATTGGTGTCGGCACGGCAACAATCTGCTCCTCCTTCACTCCAGTCAGCTCAACGCTCTTAGCGAAGTACAACACAAACACCTGAAGAAGGACCGGAACACATGAAGAAGACACAAACACGTGAAGAAGAAGAAGACACAAACACCTGAAGAAGACACAAACACACACCTGGAGGAGGACAGAAACACCTAAGGAAGACGAACAGAAACACGATGACGTTTCTGAAGTACACAAGAACACAAGTACAGAGAAGAGCGCATATTGAGAAAGGCCTCTGCACTCCGTCCATGAACGCCTGGTGCGTCTCTAGCTAGACTCTCTTCTTCTGTGGTTGGAACGAATTACCAAACTCTTCACTGATCACATTCTTTCTTTAAAAAACAAACAAACAAACAAACAAACTCTGTGCTTTCCTTCGTAGCACTGTCTCGTAGCACCTTTGTCCAGTTGGACCAGAGAGTTGCGTTGGGACACTGTCTCCTGTTGTTCTCTCCTGTCCTGAACCTCCCTTATGATGTATGAAAATGTCACATGAACGACGCTTTGGATAAAAGCCTCTGCCACGATGACTGACTGTAATCGTAACCTGAAGAAAACAAACACCAGAAGAAGACCGCTCAGCGATGACGTAGGTATCAGCCACCGCACATCTCCATATGAAAGTCCTCAAATCTAAACGTTTCCACCTTTAACAACATAATATTTCACCGTACAACAGATGACACAATTCATTACATCAAAACATGAAGTGACTTCAATTCGGCGTCCCTCTTTCTGACGAATGGACGCTTTGACGTACTTTTAAAACGTTTGTTTGATTTTGTTGGATAACGTGTCATGTTTGCCGACGAGCAAAGCGGAGTTAAATTACAGAAAATGTAAACGGAGTCTGGCGGCAGCTGGACGTCGTGAAAACACCATTACAAAGTGACACTGCCACACATTTGTCACACAGGTGTATTTATATCCAGACACTTTGGAAAAGTCACCTGCGCAGTCATGAAGAAGTTGGTTGATTTTGGACATCTGAAGTAACCTTTTCCCAACGCGACTGTTCACCACCGAGCTATCACTTCCTGCTCCGTTGCTATTGGTTCCCTCCTCCGCCTACTCCTTCTTCTTCACTGAAATTCAGCGGCAGCTGCTGCATTACTGCCATCTTCTGGACTGTTCCGGTCCTCTCATGGGACCAAGCCTCCTGTGACCCACCAGAGGTCAGTCCTCTTTCCTTTAACCATCATGTGAATTCAGTTCACTAGTTTGTGGAAAGTGGCCAATCAGTGAAATATTTGGATAGCAGAGTGGAGGAAATCTTCAGCTTCAAAGCAGAGAAATACACCTTCCTCACCTGGTGACATCAGCACATTCACCTGCTGAAGGACAGGCTGATTCCTGTCAGACTCCAAACCACCTCCCAGACAACAGAGATCCAGTGAACGGCTCCAGGTCTGCTGAGGAGGACCGGTTCAGGCTCAGGACCAGTTCGGGGCCGCTGGCCTGGAGCATCCACCTTGAATCTGCTGCCGCTTCACCAAAACAACGTTCAGCACTGAACGAGCTTTTAAATCAGTCAGTCAGTAAGAGCTCAAACTTCACGACGCCAGACGTCTGACTGCAGAAAGAAAACGTTCAGTCCAACAAGGGAAAATTAAACAATAATTTATTTTCTATTCAAAGTACAAATCAGAAAACCACATTTCGGTACTTCACATATGTTTCAGCAATATACCTGTTTACAGAAAATATAGACAATTTCTAATTTAAAAAAATATCCACAGGATTAAACAGTTCCTTAAAACTTTCCCAAAACTTTCCCTTTCACAGCAAAACAGAGAATGACACCATTCAGCATTTGAAGTAAGTAAATATGTGCATTCTGGACACATTCATCGACATCCGAACCCAAAATTACACAAACACACCGGACACAAACAGCCAGTGCTGCAGATCAATAGATCAATAAAACAATCAATCAATCACATGGTACAGTTTACCCCCAATCCCACATTCTTTCAAAAAACACACAACTGGAAAAAACAAAACAGCAGTTTGAGGCTTTGCGCACACACACACAGACACACACGCACACACACTAACGAGCTGTCGACTCGTTTGGTCCCTTTTTGTTGCCATAGCAACCTCACCTGTTTAGTGTTGAAACACGCCGTCAGTTTCAGTGCTTCAGTTTCTCCTGTTTGACCTTTGACCTTTGACCTCCACACTGACCTGTTTGTTTTAACTATCAGCTGGAGAAATGAATGAATAAATCACGTTTAATTTTCAAGTTGTGCTGATGGACGTCAACGAGTGAAGGGAGCATTTAAGGAACAGGAGACCAAGTCCGGAATGAGACCAGGTCCAGAATGAGACCAGGTCCGGAATGAGACCAGGTCCGGAATGAGACCAGGTCACCTGACAGCAGCAGTCACGGATTCTGGTCTCTGCTGAGCTTTTCTGTTTGAAAATGGACGAATCAGGAAGCTGAAGAACGCTGAGGTCGCCGCAATTGGATGGTGCGTTCAAAGACTTTCCAGCTTTGTCTGTTTTATGTTGTAGATTTTCACAGGTGAATTATTTCTGTTGTCTCACAGGTGATGTTAATATCCGTATCGGCTGATTTTATTATTTTGGTTCATATTTCAACTTTTCTTTTAAATTCAAAATGCTGACCAGGACAACTGTCCTCCATATTTTTACCCTCTGAAACCTTATTAATGTTACTTGTGTCTGACTCAAAAAGTAGAAAGTGAATTTTGCATGAATTTGACTTTTCTTTTTTAATCGATCTCCGCGCGGAAAGCGCTGATTTCCATTGGCCGCAGGCGCGTGATGCGCGGCGGCTGCTGTTGCTGGGCAGATTCTGGTTCATCGTCCTCACGCAGCAGAGTGAGACCGGACCGACGGACCGAACGGAAGTGAAGAGGAGAGAAAAGATCATCCAAGTTGACCTGGAAACAAAGAAAGAAAGATCTGTTCAGATGAGACGAGTTAAAAGAACAACATGAAGAAAGACAAAAAAGACAAATTCATTTAAAAAGTCCAAAAAACAAAAAATAAATAACGACAAATAATATTTGGAAAAAAAAAAAAAAAAAATTAAAGCCTGCGTGCGTGTCCACCTCCTCGTGCGCGCTCCACGTGCACTGCAGTGGCGGCTCGGGGGCGGAGCTACAATCAAAGCCCTTCCTGTGGAGGAGGAGGGCTACTTCCTGTGACGGAGTTTCTGCTTCCTGTTTATCAGACAAACAAGAAACAAACGTTTCACAGGTGAAAAAACACGTTTGACTCATTGAACTTTTGTTTCTGGTAACTAATTTAAAATCAATAATTCATCAATCACTGGTCCATATGTTCTGTGGATTCCTTGTTTGAAAGGTTGTTGGACAGGATGTGACATCACACTGAAACAGCTGCTTTTCTTTGGTCTTTGATTTGATTTTTGGATCGATCGATTGATTATTGATTGGTCTTTGAGTCCCGGACGTTCAGTTTGAGAAAAGGGGAATCATGAATTCAGCGTTCTGATTGGCTGACGCTTTCTGTTTCAGGATTTCTTCAGTCACAAATTTGTCCTGGTTCTGATTTTCAATACAGAAACAAACGTCCAGGTGAGTCCAGGTGTCGCTCTCACCTGTGCGTCCTCCAGCGTCCTCAGGTTCAACAGGTGAATGTCACACGGCAGCGACGAGCGCAGCGGCAGGAAGGGGTGGAGCTTTGGTAGCTGGCTGTCGATAGGGGCGATCATGGTGATTGGCGGGTGGCAGAGGGAGAGCGAGGTCAAGTGGGCGAGCAGCGACAGGTGCTCAACTGAGGCTCCTCCCACTTCCTATCAGGAAAAATAAAGAGAAGAATAAAAGAAAATAAAGTTTAGAGACAGAGAGACAGACGGAGAGACAGACAGACAGACGGAGAGACAGACAGACAGACAGAGCATAGTCCTGGTCCACAGGTGGTCCAGACCATCACACTTCAGTCCGTGTTGGAAGCTTCGTGGATGCGCTGAGCCTGAACTGATCAGAGATCAGACGTCTGCACACAGGAAGTGACTCAGTCGGCAGCAGCAGGAAGTGAATCCATCTGTTTCCCGCCGCTCATCCAGTCAATGAATCAATGAGGAATTACTGTGAGAAACTTCTTTACTGAGCCCTTCACTGATTGGTTTGACTGAGCGATGAGCCCCGCCCCCTCACCTGGGCCCCGCCCCTCCTGTCCTCTAGCAGCAGGTGGTACAGACTCGCCGTCAGCTTGTTGTCGGTGACGCCCTGACCGAGGCCGCGGTTATCGTCCTGCTGCAGCCGCCGGTCCAACACCACCTCCAGCTGACCTGCACAGGTCAGAGGTCAGAGGTCAGAGGTCAGCACACCGACATACAGGAAGAGTTAAAAGAACATAAATACTAAAGCACAAGAATTTAAACGATGACGATCCTCCAGCTGCATGATGAACGAGTGAATGGTGAACACATGAGGATTTGCCTCAGAGTACGGTGGCCCTGAGAGCTCAAAACACCACGACGGCGTTCAGCTGCAGGAACACAAACAACGAGCGAGCGTTGGAAGGAGGTTTCCATCGTCTCTTCATCTGTCTGAGCAGCAGGTGAAGGAACGCTGGAGGACGCTCGATGATGAGGAGGGTCAGGCAAGAGCTAATGGCTAAAGCTAACGGCTGATGAGGTGATGAAGAAGACAGGAAGCAGAGGTCAAAGTGATTCACCTGCTGCCTCGTGTCACCACACACCCGTTCAAGTAAGGAAGAAGAAGAAGTAGTTCAGGTGGACGAAGACTCACCTGGTCTGAGCGACGCGACGGCCTGACTCTGAGCCGACAGCAGAGACACTCGAGACGTCGAGTCCTGCAGGAAGGACGCCGAGCTCATCGGGTAGAAGTTGGCCTGCAGGGGGAGCTTCGCCAGAGTCCGACGCTGCTGCATCTGCACCCACGATCAATAACGTATCAATAATCAGTGACTGATGAGCCATTAAGAATCTATTAGGAATCAACAGACTATCAATAATCAATAAACGATCAATAAACTATCCATAAGCAATCATCCGTGAGCGGTCAATAACTCATCGTTCAGAAAAACAAACGAACCTGGAAACCGTTGAGGTCGGTGTAGAAACTGTTGCCGCTGGCAACACTGCTGACGAGGCGCATAGCAAGCTCCCGATTGACCTCTGACCTGATGTCCACCATATTGGAAATCTCCAGGGATTTCCCAGCATGCCCTGGGGCAGAGAAAGACAGGAGGCTGTTACCGAGAAACTGTTCAGTTGGATTATTAATTAACATCATCATCCAACAGGAAGTGACATCATCTCGGCCGCAGAAAGTCTCATTGGCTCTACTCCGTCACGGATGACCACTAATAAACTGGTTCAAACTGGTCTGCTGGTACCGTCCAGGTGGAAGAGTCGCACTCTGTGCGTGAAGTGCCGGAAACAGGAAGTGATGTCAGAGAATATCGGACCTCTGGAGACCCGAACCAGGGGGGGCTCAGAGGATGAGTAGAGCTGCGGGAGGACGAGAGACATTCTCAGTGAGTCAGAGGACAGAGACAGACAGAGAGGTGTGGTCCAGGTCTGACTAATCTTGTTCAGCCTGGATTGTGGTTCTGGTTCTGGTTCTGGTCTTACTTGGGCCCCCTCCTCCCCCGGCAGGAACAGGTAGGCACCGCTCTTGTCCCGGTTCGCCCTGGTTCTTGTTCCGTACCACAGAAACTGGACCTGGACCTCGCGGACCAGACCGGACTGCAGACGGAGCTTCTGCATTAAAAAAAGGTTTAAAAAAACTTTATTAGTAAAAACAAACGTTGTGATTTGAAGCTGACAAACAACCAAAATTCAATTCATTTTCTGCTTTTCTTGTTTTCTTGTTGTGACACTCGATCACGTCATCATGAGACGTTTCGTTCTGGATGAATTCACCTAAAATATATTTATTTCGTGATCAGAACCGTCTGACCTGCAGCAGGCCGCTCTCCGGGGAGCTCCATATTTGGATGTGCTTGTTGCTAAGCGACAGGGGGGCGTCGGCATGTCCTTCTGAGCGGGACACCTGGAAGTGGTCGGCCTGGACCGCTGGCACGTTGCCACGACGATGGAAGGTGTACTGAGCCTGGTAGGCGGAGCCAGCAGAGGCTTTGGTCACATGATACACAACGAGCGACAGAGGAGGAAGTTCAGCCACAAAGTGGAGCTGAAGGTGGAAGCAAAGACACACCTGCTGTGACCACACTGTTTCTCAGCTGTGATTGGACAATCGCTGATCAGGGGCGGGGCTTCTCATGAACCAAACATGAGAACAAACGTGACACATTAATTCTGACCTGAAACAATGTTGCTAATGACAACGATGACGAGCTCAGCGATAATCAATAAACATTCATGGAACTGCTCTTCACCTGGAAAGCCTCTGCAGACGCCCGGCTCGGCTCCTCCCACACGGCAGAGATCTGCGCAGCCATTGGTCGACCCGTTTCTGCGTCGACGACACGAGCATCCGGGGCGTCGACGACAACGCTGACGACAGACGTGCGGAGCTGCTCCGTCGGGTTAAACACGATCAACGACCTGAAACAAAAACCACGATCGATGAGTGACTTTGAGCTAACTGCTAACGTTAGCATGCTAACATGCTCACAGTCACAATGTTATCATGCTGATGTTCAGCAGGTACAAAGTTCACCACCTTAGCTTAGCATGTTAGCATGTTAACTATCTAATCATCAGTGACCGCAGCTGAGGCCGATGGGAGCGCCGACACGTTGACGTGCTGAGTTGACGATGGCGCTACAGGAAGTCTGATTGGATAAAGGATGTTTCAGCACGGACTCTGAGCAGTCTGATTTTTGATGATTGATTCTGGTTTGATTGATGAGTCCAGTCTGTTCTGGATGGAAATGATTAAGATTCGTCTTTCAGCCTCTGAAGCTCATTTCTGGATCTTCTTCCAGCTTCTGATGTCACTTCCCCTTTTTACACAGCTGATAGTTCTTGATTGGACGGAGCTTGGGATGTTTCACTACAGTCATTTCTTCTTTGTGTCATTAATACAGAAATCAGTACAGGTGAGCTGTTGTAACACGGTCCGCTCCGTAGGTTAGCCCCGCCTCCTTACCTGGGCTCGTCACTGAGCGTGAGCGGCGTCTTCTGGGGCAGAGCGTCCTGCGCTGACATCACATCATCCTGAAAACCAACATCAACGTCTGAGAACCGGTTTACCACATCTGTTTCTAACATTTTTCTATCTCAAATGCTGAAAACCTTCAGGTGTTTCTGAGGTGAATTCTGGAGTTTACGATCACTCCTCAGCCTATCACAGCTAAACAACGTGTCACCTGGTGGATATTCCCTCCATCATTCAGACACAGGAAGTCTTAACATGGCCGATCAGACTGAACTGACGTCTGAGTCGACGGACGAACGAACACGTTACAACAACACAGTGACAGGACGGCTGTGAAGGGAGTCATGGGGTCAGAGGTCACCATTTGCAGCAGGGGTTTTGATTGGTCGTGGCGGTACTCGCTCTTATCCAATAGCAGCAGCCAGTGGGCGGAGCTTTGCAGCACCTGGTGCAGGTTCAAGATGGAGTGAAACAATCTGTAAAATAAAAAGTTTTTTAGTCCAGACGATGTTTTCATCATATTTGACTTTATTTCCTTTTCTTCCTTTTTCATTCGTGTAATTTCAAAGTGCGAAGGACAGATTTCATTGTTTGATTTATATTTTTGAAGTTTTCTGAGCATTTCAAACATGAAACTTTATTTAAAACTAAAATCTCACAATGTCACTAAAAACAAAAAGTCCACAGTCAGACAAACTTTATTGACATGCTGATCAGATGGGAGTGATGGGAAATGTATGTTAGATGCTAATGCTAAAGGAACGGGTATGATGAGAAGCTAATGCTAACTGCTCACACTACGCGAGGCGGTACCTGCTACCGTTGCCGGCGGCGACGTCATCCTTCAACAGAGAGCATGGAGGGACAAATGAGACACAAAAGATGCTAATGCTAAAGACGCTAAAGAGTTTCAGATGCTACAATGCTAACTGATTATTTTTACAAAAAACAAAGCTGAAAAAATAGTCAAGAGACTTTGATGGAAGAAAAAAGTCAGAGAGAATAACGTGAAGAGTAATTTGATGGAAGTAACAACTTCACTCACAGGTGTTTACCTGCCTGCTCAACCCGTGAAGCCTGAAGACAAGCTCACCCCCACTTCCTGTTTCTTTAATGAGACTAAACCTCTACTGCACCACACCTGGGAAATGGTCTACTTTTACTCCATTACGTTCATCTGACAGCCCTCTGTCCTGTCCAGTGAAAAGCTCGTATCTCCAGATGTGTTGATGTTGAATGTTTGTGCTGAACTGAGGGATGAAGAGTTGATGATGATGTCTTCTTCAGCTCAATAAACTCTTTAAAAAGCCTCTTGGATCAATAGAAAATCATCGCCACAAAGCTGAAAACAGCCTGTTTTTCTGACTTTTTGGAGATTCGTGGTTCTCACAGGACGGCCGCGCTGCAAACATGTGATGATCTTCTAGAACATGTAAATTTATTTCACTGGCATGAAACTGTGCTGGAATCTGCACTGATCTCTTCAAAAACCTGAAACATTTGAGCTAGCTGAAACATACCAACAGGCTAGCGTGCTAACAGGAAGTACCCACCTGGTGCCGTAGTCGACCACCACAGGGTCGCGAGCCGTGCCGGTCACAGCGTCATGGTGCTGGAACAATGCCAGGCTCCGCCTCCCATCTGTCAGGCGCCGGAAGTGTTCGCGTGCCGGGAAATCTGCCGCCAGACGCCCGTCGGCATGGAAACGACGCATTTCTGCCAGCGTCAGGCTGAAGAGGATTTCTGACGCTCTGTTAGAAAGAGGAAGAGGAGGAACAGAGTTAAAGGATCCGAGGAAAAAGACAGACACACAGAAATAAATCGAGTGGCGTGCCTGAGCGTGGCCTCCAGCGTCCGGTCGAGACGCTTGTAAAACGGTCTGGAGGTGAAGAAGCCGCTCCAGTAATGGTCGTCACGGTCGGCGTAGGTGAAGAAGTCGCCGCGCAGCGTCGGCAGAGTCGTTCCCGCTTCGCTCAGGTGTCGATGAAGAGCTTTGAAGTAATCTGAGAGGGTCCCGAAACGAGCCTGGAAACAGAAGAAGACCAAGAAGAAGAAGACCAAGAAGGAGAAGACGAGGACGAAGACAGACAAGACCAAGAAGAAGACCAAGAAGAAGAAGACGAAGACGGACAAGACCAAGAAGAAGACGAAGAAGAAGAAGAAGAAGACGGACAAGACCAAGAAGAAGACCAAGAAGAAGACCAAGAAGAAGAAGACGAGGACGGACAAGACCAAGAAGAAGACGAAGAAGAAGACCAAGACCAAGAAGAAGACCAAGAAGAAGACCAAGAAGAAGAAGACGAGGACGAAGACGGACAAGACCAAGAAGAAGACGAAGAAGAAGACCAAGACCAAGAAGAAGACCAAGAAGAAGAAGAAGAAGACCAAGAAGAAGACGGACAAGACCAAGAAGAAGACCAAGACCAAGACCAGGAAGACCGAGACCAAGAAGAAGAAGAAGAAGAAGAAGAAGAAGAAGAAGACGGACAAGACCAAGAAGAAGACGAAGAAGAAGACAAGGATGAAGACGGACAAGACCAAGAAGAAGACCAAGAAGAAGACCAAGAAGAAGAAGAAGAAGACGGACAAGACCAAGAAGAAGACGAAGAAGAAGACAAGGATGAAGACGGACAAGACCAAGAAGAAGTCCAAGAAGAAGAAGAAGAAGACGAGGACGAAGACGGACAAGACCAAGAAGACCAAGAAGACAAAGACGACAAAGAAGGAGAAGAAGAAGAAGAAGCAGACGTTAGTCATGCTGCTGTAGGACGAGCCTGTCCAGAGCTCAGTGTTATGTCCACATGCTGTCTGTTCCTCATACGTACATGTACCACACACAGACAGATATTTGTACATATTATAAGTACTGCGCGTAGTGAAGAGTCTGTCCCTGTGATTGTCTTTCTGTTCTGTCCTCGTCTCCGTCTCCAGCTGTTTGCTCGTGGTGGAATGAATATTATGGTTTGTATCGGCTCAATGTGGAAGTGATGTTCTCTCGTGTGTCACCCCCCCCACTCCCCAGGTGTGCTCACCTTGACGTGGAGCTTCGGGTGCTGGTCGAAGTAGTCGAACAGTTTCTGGTAGTTGGTGAACTGAGCGTCCCACTCTGTCGCCTCGACGAATCGAAAGTCGTCGCCGAGCGGGACGAGAAGAACCGGAGAGCGGAAGAGGCGGGACTTCTGACGGTACTGATCCAACAGCAGGTGAGCCCTGACAGGACAGAGGGGAACCCCATCCATCACCATGACAACACAGAGCCACCGCAATCCGTCACATGTAGCTGGACCAATCAGCTGCTCTGAAGCGGGCAGGAAGTCGAGCTTCGGTGGATTCAAGTGACGAAATTCAAAGAAAACTCATCATGAAAAGAAAAGTCAGAACTCACAGAATCTAAATAATATCTGGAGCCCTGCTTACCGCTCCTGGACATTCTGCTCTGTGATTGGCTGCGGCGGGATCCTCCACGGACAGAAGACCCGCCCTCCAGGAAGCCGGTGGAAATCGAACTGACAACAGACGGCCGGGTGCGGCCCGCACGTGTGCGGCACGTCGTAGCTGTAGAAGGGCATCATGTGACATGTGATGTCACTGCGGGGGGAGGAGTCTGACACACAGGAAGTGGGCGGAGTTAGAGAAACAAAGCAATTGATCATTGTCAGTTTTCAAATGAAAATGATTATTTTTCAGATTGTAGTTTTAAACTTCACAAATCTTGAACTGGTTAAAATTCCCATTCTTTCTTTGAACTGGTTAAAATTCCCATTCTCTCTTTGAACTGGTTAAAATTCCCATTCTCTCTTTGAACTGGTTAAAATTCCCATTCTCTCTTTGAACTGGTTAAAATTCCCATTCTTTCTTTGAACTGGTTAAAATTCCCATTCTTTCTTTGAACTGGTTAAAATTCCCATTCTCTCTTTGAACTGGTTAAAATTCCCATTCTCTCTTGTCACTTTTCCTGTTTCATTACTTTTACTTTTACAGTTATTTGACTCGTTTCTTCTTCTTATTATTTTTTTTCATGTTTTTGTCTCTCCATCACATTTCCTGTCTCTCGCCCAAACCCACCCCAGCTCTGTCGCCATAGAAACTCCAGCGTTTGTTGGTGGGCGAAGTGCTTCTTGACGGCGTAGTGAACGCGCTGTATGACCATGTCCTGAAGCCCCGCCCCCTTCAGCAGGTAGGTCATAGAGGGGGAGTGGCCAAACGGATCCACTGCCCAACCGCTGCTCGGCCTCACACCTGGACAGAAAGATCACACGTGACGCGGCGATGCGTGTTGTGACGTCATACAGTGAGAGGAAGCGAAGGTCGTGGAGGCGACACGAACCCAGGTGTCGCTGTATCCACTGGTGTCCCTCGATCAGCTGATCCAACAGAGCAAAGTAATGAGAGTTGGCTTCATCGGCCATCACCCAGCCGCCCGTCACCAGCTCCAGCTGCCCCGCCTTCAGCAGTCTGACCAATCACAGAGCAGAAACAAAACGGGAAATAAGAGAAAGAAAAATGAATAAATATGACGATTGAACGGTGACATCGTGTAAATACGGACGGAAATCATCACACAAATAACTTCAACAAAAAGGAAAGATTAAAAAAACGCAGATTCAAACTTAAAAAGGAAAACAAATAAAACGTCGATCTGATTTCTGAGCGAAGAGAAACGAAACATGACGAGAAGAAAAACTTCCTTCCTCCCTCCCTTTCTTTCTTTCTTCCTTCCTTTCTCTCTTTCTTCCTTCCTTCCTTCCTCTCTCTCTCTCTCTCCCTCTTTCTTTCTTCCTTCCTTCCTTTCTCTCTTTCTTCCTTCCTTTCTCTCTTTCTTTCTTCCTTCCTTTCTCTCTTTCTTCCTTCCTCCCTCCCTCTCTTTCTTCCTTCCTTTCTCCCTCTCTTTCTTTCTTCCTTTCTCTCTTTCTTTCTTCCTTCCTTTCTCTCTTTCTTCCTTCCTCCCTCCCTCTCTTTCTTCCTTCCTTCCTTCCTTCCTCTCTCTCCACATGTGATCAAACATGCTTCACCTTCATGTTGGACACGGACAGAACATGAAGCTGAACGCTGAAAGCTGAAAACGAAAGAAGAAGAACACACGATGGAGGCTTTTATCCAGTCTGTGTTTTTCTTCTTCTTTGGTTTTTGCACCAGTTGTTTGTGGAAGAAGCGAAGAAGAAGCTGAAGTTACCGTTTGACCATCGCTCTCTTCTGCTCGTCCACGTCGTTCCACCATTTAGAGAAATAACTGATTTCTGCCCAAATCATCTTCCTCCTGATGAAGACAACACGTCACCATTTGAGTTACTGCAGTACTCTGATTACTGCAGTACTCTGAATACTGCTGTCCTCTGATTACTGCAGTACTCTGATTACCTGCTGTCTTCATTTAGTTTGATCAGCATGTTGTTGAGGATGTGTTTCGTCTGATCCTGATAATAACGATCAAACGTCTTCAACCAGCCTAATACACACACACACACACACACACACACACACACACACACACACACGCAGACAGACAGACAGACAGACAGACACACACACACACACACACACACACACACACAGGTCATTTCCTTTAAATCCGCTGATTGTTGAGCGACAGGTGAATCATTACGTCAGGTTAAAGAGACGTTGGACGTCCCCTGTCCGTCTCACCGGGGTCGTTGTGCGAATGAGGAACCAGAAAAACTTCCAGCGGCTGCTCGTCCCACTCGTTGCCCTTGTAACGGATCTCAAAGCCCTGTTTCCAGGCGCCGCCGTCAGGATTATCAAAGGGGAGGAGGTTGTAAACATCCAGCAGCTAAAGACAGGAACAAAAACAGACTCTTTCAAAATAAAACATCCTGCGCAGACTCGCACATCAACAATCAATGAAAATGGAAACAGAAACGTGATGGAGACACGTCCGCTGGACTCGGTATGTCCTAACATGTCCTATAAGCAATGCTGTGCAAGGTCAAAGGTCATAGCTCCAAATCCAGTTCACGCAGACATTTCCGAGTGTCGGTTACATTTCTTCGCTCATAAAAATAGAAGCACTTGGACTTAAATATTTCCAGTTCTTACTGTTAAAATGTCAAAACTATGACTAAGAAAAAATTACTTCAAGGCGTGCAGTACTCCGGAGCTAACAGCTGTTAGCATGCTAAGCTAACCTGCACACCGTCGGTTCCATCTTTCATTTCTTTGGCCAATCGGCAGCCAGGCGTCGTCTCAGCCCGGCTGTGGGTGGAGTCTGAGCTTGCATTTCCTCCTCCTGTTTGCCATGACGCTTTGCGATGGAGTAGAGAGTCACGCAGCGTGGCAACCAGGCGGTTGTTGTCACTAAGGAGATGCTCCAACTTGTCAATCTTCTCCTGGACGCGAGACAAATCCTACAGACAAAGAATCAAAAACCAGTTTTTAGATTCTTTCTGTAGAATTAAAACAACGATAAAATCTTTAAATGCCAGAAAACATTATTCTGAGCATTTTGTACAAATTTTTGTGTGAAAATGATTTTATTTTGAAATTTCTCTGACTGTACTTCAGTCCGTCCACTTTACTGTAACTCACAATGTCCACCTGTCCAGCAGGTGTCTCCCTGCCCTGCTGAAGCTCCGCCCCCTGCATCACCTCCAGCATGCGGTACAGTGACATCACTGCCAGGCAGAAGACTCCGCCCACCATCACAGCCAGCAGCCGCCTCGTCTTCATCGCTGAAAAATGCAGCACAGATAGACTCGTTCTGAAAGAAGGAAGGGTGTGGTCAGTTGAACAGGTGAGCGCACCTGACGCCTCCACCCAGGTTGCCGACAGTGAAGATGGCAGGCAGCACGTTTAGCTCGGCGGACATGTTGTTCCATCAGAGACATTTGGCTGATCTGTGATCAGAAATTACGGCTGATTCTCCAAACACGTGGTGGGGTCAGAGGTGGAGTTAGCGTCATTGATCATTGATTGATTGATTGAAGTCTTTTCTCAGTCGCCATCACTTTCAGATGTTTGACTGACCAAAGCAACAATCGATTAGCTGCTGATCTAAAACAAGGTAAATGAATGCTGGTGACTGGAGGCAGCACCGCTGTGATGTCCTTCACACGAGTGTACCTGCACAGGTGACACCTGTGCACGTCGACAAACACATTCTGTAAATATCGAGAGAACTTCAGCTTCTCGTTTTCTTCTTCTCCTGAAACACTGAACAGACGATGAAGTCAGACTCACGCTGGAGTTTAGCTGAATGAAGGATGTCACCTCATTTTAAAGACATTAAACGGCTCCTCCTCCTCCTCATCATCATCATCATCCTCTGTCTGAATGATAATGCCTCATTAAAACTCCACTTTTCACTCCTTTGCAGTAATACTGCAGTTTTTATCTAATTTTTAATAAACAGGAAATATTTGGGCTCGTTTCTGCTGCTGCCTGAACTGAAAAAGGCTCGCGCACCTCAAACCGATGACAAGATTAAATTGTGAAAACTTCACATTTTAAAGTTTAATTCAAACCTTCACTGAACTTCCGCGTTGGACAAACTGCAGCGGGACTCGCGCTCCGGTGGGTCTCGTGCTGCTTTTCACCTGTCCGGTGACGTGGCTCCGTGACTCCAGTTACCCGCCAAAAGCGAACCAAAAATAAACGTTTTAAGAAACTAAAATAAAGTTTATTCGTGCCTCCGTAGCGGAAGCTCAGGTCGCTGCTGCGCCTGCTCCCTGCTGTTTGTTTTGCTTCCGGTTTGGTTCAGCTGACTCAGCGCTGCGGAGACGACACTTCCGGTTAGTGGGGCTCAGTTTCCGGTCAGGACAGACGTGTAATCTAAGAGAATCTAATGTTCATGAATAGACCACAAATAGTTCACACTGTGAAATAAAGTTTCAAGACGTCAAAAAAAGTTGAAGTGAAGCTGCAGATTCACTTTAACGGAAGTTTAAAAAACTTCCAGACAAAGTCTGAGAAGACGAGCACTGTCCCCTCCTCTCGTCCCGTATGCTGGACTGGACTCTCACGTCCTCTCGTCCCTTACACTGCAGCAGGACTCTCTGATCCCTGGACGACACCCTTACAGACCAAAGCGTGATCCGTATCCAGACATGCTAACCTGTTAGCACAAGGTGTAGCGTTGGGGCCTGAATGTGATCGGGTCTGTTGACCACATCTGGATCTGGTGTGGTGTGTCCAATTTCTGCCCTGTTCTCCGTTGGGTTGTGCAGCTGTGCAGCTACAACAAACAATGTGAAGTGAGAAGAAGTGGGTCCAGCCTGCGTACCCTCTGCTTCTCTCACCTGCAGCAGGTGTGGCTGCTCTTACAATGACAGAGAACCAGCTCTGTGAGGACTTGACGAGATACCACAAAATCCAGCAATGAGAAGCAGCTGGTAGTCTTTGTGGGAAAGAAAGCTTGATGAACATGTGCAGCACCGCCTCAGTGGAAGCCTTTGAGAAGAGGGCTTCCTCTCTGATGACCACTGAAAGGTCAGACTTGAAGAAACAGACGCAGCAGAGCTGATGGAACAGAACCTTCAAACACCTGTGAACGTGTTCCGTGTTGGATCAGGATTTTTCTGTTCTCCTAAAGGTCGGTCTGTTTGTCCATCTGTGGACAGGTGTGTGGCTTCGGTTCCTGTGTGCTTCTCCAGGTGGCTGGGAGCTGACTCCATCACTTCGTGGTAGATTTGGCTGCTTTCTCAGTGCCTGATCTCTTGTGTCTTTTTCTTTATGCTCAGTGAGTTGTCCCTCACCAATCTCCTGCTCCAGCGTCTCTGCCACCATGCCGCCCAGCCTCTCGCCTCCATGTTCCTTGAGCCTCAAGCCCTCAACTTGTCTCTGATGCTTCCTTCCTGGAGGAGGACCAGGGAAACAGACTGTGGCACTTCTTGAAGACGGAAAAAGATGACTGTGCTCAGATGAACGCTTACAGACAGAACCATGTGCTTCAGCCACTTCCTGTTCACCTGTGACCTTAAAAGGCTGGACTAACAATACCTGACCTGTGTTACGTCATGGACCAGGTGTAGTGGAGCTAATAGGATGCTATGCTACATGCTCAGTATTTCTGACTGTGTTTGTCTCATGATTCACCCCAGAACACCTTCAGGGCTAATCCTCCACAGTGGTACGATCCCTGCTGGGATGCAGTAACTCATACAGTATACTCTGTGCAGGTATTGCAGTAACAGCTGGGTGTTTATATCAGGTTGTGGGTTTTCTGGAAAGAACACCAACATGCATGAGCTTTGATTCCCTCCTCAGTTTCAGACACTGGCAGGTATGTGTCATATGACGTGTCATATGATGTGTCATTGGAGGTGATCATCAGCAGGCCTCTCAGGCTCAGCAGTCAGTCAGTCTTCAGACAGCTGTTCTTCTTCTGATTGGTGCTGTTTTCTGCGTGGATGCAGACGTCATCAGATGTCATCAGACTCATATGATCATGATTCTGACCAATAGGAGCTGCAGCCTGAACAGACGCAGGAACCCAAACCCAGGAAAGACGTGCTTCTTATTGATAACTGGAGACCCATAATTAAATAATGATTATAAGATATTTGCTTTAATTTTTGCAAAGCGATTTAAAGGAGTTCTGGACTCAATAATCGACGAAAATCAATCAGGATTCATGAGTAAAAGGCACATTTTTAATAACTTAAGACTTGTTTTGGATTTGATTGAAGATGATAGTTTTATCCTTTTCCTGGATTTTTACAAGGCTTTTGATATTGTTGAGCATCCGTTCATTTTCTATTGCCTTGAAAAATTTGGGTTTGGGGAATATTTTTGCAATGCAATGAAAACTCTTTATACAAATGGCAACAGCTCTGTAAAACTGACTGGTGGTACGACACAGAGATTTCATCAGGAGAGAGGAATACGGCAGGGCTGCCCTGTCTCTGTTTATTTGTTTTTAGTGGTGGCTCAAATGTTTTGTGTATATATAAAATCATGTCATTTGGAGGGCATCTCCATTGCTGGTAGGAAAATTAGCCGATGATACTGCACTTTTTCTTAAAGACGCTTTACAAGTAAAGCCGGCTGTTCGTTCAATCCTGTTTTTTTCTAAAGCATCAGGTTTATGCTTAAATTTAAATAAGTGTGAATTATTTGCATTAAAAAACAACGATATAACCTCAATCGATGATATTTGCGTTAAAAGTAGGGTAAACTATTTAGGCATTATCATAACAAAGGAGCAGCAGGACAGATGCTCTCTGAACCTCGAACCCAGAATGAAAAAGGCTGAGAGCAGGTTTAACCAACGGTTGCAGAGAGACCCGTCTTTGAGGGGCCGTGTGCTCCATCCAAGGCTCATCTATGCTGCCTCTTCTCTGGCTCTGCACAGTACAACAATCAAAAAAACTCATCAAATGTTGTTTAACTTCTTGTGGAAGAATAGAACACATTACATCCGAAAATCTGTCGTAATTAATACCAGAAAGAATGGAGGGCTTGATTTTTTGGACTTTGGATCATTACACAATGTATTTAAGATTAATTGGTTAAAAATTTTTTTTAAAATGATTCATCCGTATGGAACTTTATCCCCAAATTTGTATTTAACCAAATTGGTGGACTTCCTTATTTGTTAGTGTGTAATTACCAGATTAATAAAATACCTCTAAAATTGTCAGAGTTCCATAAACAGGTCTTACTTGCATGGAAAATAATCTACAAACACAATTTCTCCCCTCAGAAGTTTTATCTATGGAACAACGGAGACATTTTACAACAAAAAGAGCCTCTTCCTCAGAAACTGGTTTGACAGAGATATTCATACAGTCGCTCGGTTGCTGAGCTCAGATGGTCTCTTGATGTCCTATGAGGAGTTTATACAAAAGTTTGGTTTTCCGGTTACAGCAAAAGAATTTTATCAGGTAGTTGATTCCATTCCTACAGGTGTGGTAAACTTGTCCAGAGGCTCCTTTCAGCCGTGGACTGTCTCCGTTGTAAATCCACTGAACGCCGTCTGTGGCAAAGTCTGCTTTGGATCACACAAAAGCAACAATCGAGCTATTCGGGAACTTTTTATGAATGAAATCTCAACGAAACCTTATATCACCACCTACTGGGTTAAATTTAACATCAATATACCTTGGACCAAGGTTTGGTTGTTACCACACAAATATATGATCACTAACAAAGTTAAAGAAGTATCTTTCAAAATATTACAGAAAATTTACCCAGTAAAGCATTTCATGCAGAAATTTAAGAACGATATTGATGCCAACTGTTCCTTTTGCTCGGTACAACCCGAAACAGTTAACCACATATTTTGGCATTGTAATTACACAAAAAGGTTATGGAAAGACATAGCAAAATGTATTTCTGATAAGTTTTATATGAACTTTAATCTGCATTTTGAACATGTTATTTTTGGCTTTTATTCTGGATAAGACCTGGATAAGGTTTTTGTTATTAACCTGGTACTACTTTATGCAAAGTTTTACATCCACAGAGCTAAATTTGCTGGAGATAAACCCGTTTTTTCTGTTTTCTACAAGTGTTTTGTATTATATTTACAGTCCCTCACCCCACTAGAACATAAGAAAGCCATAAAAACAAAGAACATATGCGCAAAGTTTAATATTGGTAGGTAATTAGCTGTTATTATGTTGGTATTATCTTCACAGTTACTTTTTATTCATTCATTTATTTATTTTTGTTCTTTCTTTTGTTCTTTCTTTTTGTTCTTTTTTTTTTCTTTTCTCCTTGTTTGATTGTCAATGTTTATTTACCCTGGCTCTCTGTTCTCTCATGAAATGTATTGTCATTATTTTTTTGTGAATTAAAAAAAAAGAAAAAAAGGAAGCCTGGACGTTATCTTTGCGTTTTGTGTCTGAACCTGGAAGATTGTTCTCGAGTGAACAGTGTTCACGTTCTGTCTTTATAAATAAAGTTTATTTAAACAAAAGAAAAAAAACACACCCATCACTCCTCGTGACACAGTCACGTGAACGGTGCGGAGCGTGACGTCACATCAGCTGACTGCTGAGGATCTCCGTCGACCTTCAGTTTGGTGGATTTCTCCGCTTTTTCCTCCGTTTCTCCGCCGCCGTCCGAAGCTTCTCTGATCCGACATGGCGAGTCAGTCTCAGGGCATCCAGCAGCTGCTGCAGGCCGAGAAGAGAGCGGCCGAGAAGGTGGCCGAAGCCCGCAAACGTGAGTAGGAGAGGCGGCCCGCGAGCCTGCCGCGGCCTGTGAGCCCGTTGGCGGATTAAAACGGTGAAAATAGCGGCGTGTCGGTGAATAACGAGAAGTTAAAACGGAGACATCTTCTGAACCAACAAGCTTCCTCTGATCAGATCGGCCTTCAGGAAGTTCCTGTCAACTCGCGCGTTTTGGTAAATTGTGGAGTTCTCTGACAGCTTGTAACGGCACTTCGGTCACTTCAGCTCAGTAATACATGAAGACGTTACACGGTGAGATAATGAGACATGCGCCGAATGAAAGGATTTGTCCTGATGAACGAGTGAATGAAGAATTACTGCACGTGTGTGGCCACGCCAGCAGCCACATATATTTGATTCTCTGCAGTCTCTTTGAACACAGCATGTTCTGTCCGTCCCACTACTTCGACGTGTTCATTGTCTTCATTTACTCACAAATGAGTCTAAAAATTCAACATTTTCGAAAACCTTTTGATAATTTACGGTTAAATAACAGAAACGCTGCAGCTGCGCTCCATGCTTCATGTATTCACTCCTGCTGATGGTTGGCGTGAGTCAGCCGCTGAGCATCATGGGATATGATGATAAAGAGTCAGGAGTCTTCGTCAGGCTTCTCTGGTCTGATGAAGGTCATGTGTCGAGGAGCTTTGCTTTCTTACAGATGACGTGTTTTATGATGCAGGATATTTGTAGATCATAGTGATATTCGTATAATGTTTCAAGTCCACCTTAAAACCACCTTAAAGAACTGGAGGACCTCAGTCTGAGCGAGATGAAGACTAACCGTCGACGCTGTGAAGGTGTCCTCACTAACAGGAAGTGGAGCGCCTCACAGCTCAGACCACTTCCTGCCTGACACAGTCAGATTTTCAAACCCCGGAGACGTGGGACAGGTGTCCTCAGTCCAAGACAGGTGACTGCACACCTGTGGAAGGAGTTTCTTGAACACCGGAGCTCTGCACCTCCTGCCGGCTCGTTTCAGTCAGGACGTTTCCTGCGTTGTCGTTAACGCTGTACTCGCTGTGTACTCGCTGTGTACTCTACATTATACAGTATACAGTATATGGTACATATACAGAATACTATGTATGTACTTAAAGTACACTGTGTACTCGCTGTATACATACTGCAGGAAGGAAGTGCTCCAACAGCGCTCGGACAGAAACAATGACACAGATGGGAATTTCAAAATAAAAGCATATCATAAAGGTGATGACATGATTGATGTTTTCACTTTGCTTCAGTGATATTGGATTATCAGTCAATGAATTGATAGATCAGTCATCCTGATCGATGGGTGATCGCACACTGCATCAAAGCTGGTTTGTCAACAGCTGCAGAAGAAGAGAGACGGAGAGGACAGATGATTGATTGAATCAATCAGGTCATCGATCAGTGACGACAGAAACACCTTCAGTATAGTTCAGCCCAGCTGATCAGTTGATTCATCAATCAATCATTGATCAGAATGGGGTGCCCTTATAGCTCAGTAGGGAAGGTGTGCGCTCCATATATTGAGGCTGTCAGTCCTCTGTAGTGGCCACAGGTTTGACTCCCACACACACACACACACACACACACTAAATGGCTGATGTATACATTAAATTAAATATCGAGTTCACAGACGTAGGAAACGGTAACCAATGGAAGCTCGTCTGTCGCCCGCGGAGAAAAAAAATCACTGTTTTGAAACTTTACGAACTCGTGTCCGATAAATTCGTAGTTATTTAGGCCTTCGTGTAAATTCTATCGGAGCAGGCCGTCACTCGAGACACACATGGAGGGACGCCGGGACGCCCTTTTGACCATCACACAGAGCTTCAAGTCACGATAGCGTGATCCACGTCCTGCCGACCGGACGCTCAGCTGGTAGCACTGAGGCTGTCAGTCCCCTGCAGTGTCCGCAGGTTCGACTCCCATCTGCAGCTCATTTGCTGCGTGTCGTCCCCTCTCTCTGCCCCCTTTCCTGTCGTGCCTTCCACCTGTCTCTATCATAAAGGCTTAAAAAGTCCAAAAATTAATAATTCAAAAAAAATCATTGATCAGAAAGTTCATCCCCGACTCACTAACGATTCACTTGGAGGTTTGGACGAAATGTCACCGTGGACTCTGTCTGTCTCTCTCTCTGTCTGTCCGTCTGTGTCTGTCTGTCTGTCTCTCTCTCTGTCTGTCTGTCTGTCTGTCTCTCTCTCTGTCTGTCTGTCTGTCTGTCTGTCTGTCCGTCTGTGTCTGTCTGTCTGTGTCTCTCTCTGTCTGTCTGTCTGTCTGTCTCTCTGTCTGTCTGTCTGTCTGTCTGTCTCTCTGTCTGTCTGTCTGTCTGTCTGTCTGTCCGTCTGTGTCTGTCTGTCTGTCTGTCTCTCTCTCTGTCTGTCTGTCTGTCTGTCTCTCTCTCTGTCTGTCTGTCTGTCTGTCTCTCTCTCTGTCTGTCTGTCTGTCTGTCTGTCTGTCTGTCTGTCTCTCTCTCTGTCTGTCTGTCTGTCTGTCTGTCTGTCTCTCTGTCTCTCTCTCTGTCTGTCCGTCTGTGTCTGTCTGTCTGTCTGTCTGTCTCTCTCTCTGATGTGTTGTTGATGTCTCTCGCCCTCTGCAGGTAAGAACAGACGTCTGAAGCAGGCGAAGGAAGAAGCTCAGGCTGAGATCGAACAGTATCGATTGCAGAGAGAGAAAGAGTTCAAGACCAAAGAGGCTGCTGTACGTCACACTGCTGATACTACTGCTTATACCACTGATACTACTGCTTATACTGCTTATACTGCTGATACTACTGCTTATACTGCTGACACTACTGCTTATACCGCTGACACTACTGCTTATACTGCTGATACTACTGCTTATACCACTGATACTACTGCTTATACTACTGATACTACTGCTTATACTGCTGATACTACTGCTTATACTGCTGATACTACTGCTTATACCACTGATACTACTGCTTATACTACTGATACTACTGCTTATACTGCTGATACTACTGCTTATACCACTGATACTACTGCTTATACTACTGATACTACTGCTTATACTGCTGATACTACTGCTTATACTGCTGATACTACTGCTTATACTACTGATACTACTGCTTATACTGCTGATACTACTGCTTATACTACTGATACTACTGCTTATACTGCTGATACTACTGCTTATACTGCTGATACTACTGCTTATACCACTGATACTACTGCTTATACTACTGATACTACTGCTTATACTGCTGATACTACTGCTTATACCACTGATACTACTGCTTATACTGCTGATACTACTGCTTATACCACTGATACTACTGCTTATACTGCTGATACTACTGCTTATACTACTGATACTACTGCTTATACTACTGATACTACTGCTTATACTGCTGATACTACTGCTTATACCACTGATACTACTGCTTATACCACTGATACTACTGCTTATACTACTGATACTACTGCTTATACTGCTGATACTACTGCTTATACCACTGATACTACTGCTTATACCACTGATACTACTGCTTATACTACTGATACTACTGCTTATACTGCTGATACTACTGCTTATACTACTGATGCTACTGATACTGCTGCTTATACTATTTCAGTAGTATACTGATACTGATTCTGTTAAATATTTTTCCTTTTCTTCACTTAATAATTTTACCATTTTTACACCTGGATGTTGTCATTCTGTTTTTTTTCTTTTTTCAAACATTTCTTGGGTTGTCTTTAACTTTCTGAACTTTAAAACGCTCATTTATATTTTTTGTCTTCATATTTCTGTACCCCCTCCACCCCCCAGGCCCTCGGTTCCCATGGCAACAGTGCAGTGGAGGTCGATCGCGACACGGCCGAGCGAATGGGTCGTATCCAGGCCAGTTACCGTGGTAACCGGGAGGCGGTTCTGGGCGAGCTGCTGCGACGCGTCTGCGACATCCAGCCAGAGTTTCACGCTAACTACCGTGTGGCCGGCTGAGGGACAGGGCTGCGAGGGCGGAGGGCGGAGCTAATGCCAGAGGGGTGGGGCAAACGGGAGCCATGGATGTTAGCTACATTATTTTCATTAGCTTCAGTCTCAACCAATAACTTTTTAGTTTAGCTTGTCAAGATTTGGTTGCTTGTCAACAAAAAAGTACAGGTGTGAAGTTAATCACCTCCTGTTTTCCTGCTCCAAACAAATAAGAGAAATTAATAAATGTTGTTACCGTGTCGATGTTTACCAAATATTTACATTTGTCAGAATTCGCTTTGTTTTTCTTGAGTCTTTCCTCAATCTTCCAAAAGAAGTCTTTGTTTCTCTGATCTCCAGTCAGTCAGTTTGAAGTGAAACTCAATGGAATCACATTCGGTGAGCTGATTGGCTGCTTTTCATTGAACTCTCCCCTCCAATCAGGAGTCACAGCTCATCTGTGTACTCGCCTGATTGGATGAAGAAAGTGGATAGGCTTTTATTGTCAATCTTGTGCATTTCCAGATTTTTTGGTGGTTGTGTGTGTGGTCATGTGACTTCCTGTTGATGTTTGTGATGTGATGAAAAACCGAAAATATTAAACTGAATGTTGATTGCCTGAAACGGTGTGATGCTGCTCTGTGATTGGCTGAGATTTTACAAAAACATACAGAGATCGCCTGGAGGCCACCAGAGGGCGCTGAATCGGATTGGTCCACAGGTCTGGAAGCATCAGTATTGTTGGAAGATTTCTGTGTCCTTGAAGGGATTCCAGGACCGTGGCTGATGGTTGTCGGTCAGTCCTGATCATCTCACACTCCACCTGAAGGCCACATTCTCTGTGACCAACAGGACCAGAACTGAGCTGGTTCTCATGAATTCTTCCCTCGGACATGAGAGACCGTCCAGATCATTATGCTTCAGACGTAGAGGAAAGTCCATAAAATCTGTCAATCAAGAAAATCAGATAGAGTCACTTTTTTTCTGTCTTTACTGAAAGAAACGCAAAACAAAAAATGACAGCAGTCCGAGATCTTGTGGAGATACTTCAAACTACTTCTAATATTTGAATAACTTTATACATAACTGTATATTCTCAGACAATTACAATCAGTCATTTCAGACGCTGTGATCCAAAGCGACGCACACATGAACTCACACAGCGATGGCGCAACATCGGGATCGGTTTTTGGGGTTCAGCATCTTGCTCCAGGATACCTCGGCTCGTGGACTGCCCAGGCCAGGGATCGAACTGCCGACCTCCTGATTGGTGGACTGAGCCACAGCCACCCCCATAAGCAATATTTCTGTTTCTTTATTCAGTGCTGAAATTTATTTTTTCTATGTTTGTTATTTACTGTAATGTAACGTATTTGTAAAGTAATCTTTGTCCTGTTTCTAAATGTTCAGTATTTGTGGCTGAACCTTGAAAAATGGCAACTGAAAAAGGAAATTAATGATTAGAATTAAGTGAAAATACACATGTTGATTGGAAGAATGATAACCAATTAGAAACTTCATATTAAACAGTTTCACAGTGTGTTATCTCGTCTAAAATCGCAGCTGCTTCCGGTAGTTTTCATGCGGGAAGCAGAAGATGGAGCGTACTCTTCCTGTCTGACGCGCTGATCACCTGACTCCTCGCTACAAACACCGCCTACGTGGCTCCAACAAAGTCCCGCCCCTCGCCGCAGATTTGGCCTTATGATTGGTCCAAACTGGGAACCCCCCACGTACTATTAGTTCCTCCCCCGTTTCTTGCGTCGAGGCGTCATGACGTAGCCACGCGGAACTGGTGCGAGAGCAGAGACGCAGACGGTGGGGAGAAGAAGTTGAAGAAACGTACGTCAGTCTTCTTCTTCTTCTTTCTTTTCTTTGTTTTCGTTGTTTTTGCGACGTTGTTAGTCTTGTATTTCGGAGCCAAAACGGAGCAGAAGAAGTAGAAGAATTCCCAGAAGACTTCCAGGTGAGCTCACGATTTTTTCCTGTGTGTTAGTGTGTGTAACTCTGCCCGTGACCTCTGCTGCTAGCGTTTAACAGCTGCACACTTTTTGCAGCCAAATGTAACTCCCCAGAAAAACGTGCAGTTTAAGGCATCGCTTCAAATAGCAAAGGGGGTCCGTATGTGAGGGTCGAATCTGTGACAGTTTCAGAACAGGACGGGTCTCGTTGTAAATTCGGCTTGTCTTTACTTCACCTGCAGAGTCCTCATTCCCGTAAAGCCTCACCTTTTATGACCTGATTCACGTTCATCTCCGCCGCCGACTCCGTGTGTTGTGCTGGCAGAAGTTTAGAAGATTTAAAAGATAATGGGCGACATTAATAATAACTGAATAAATAAAAAATACGTTAAAAGATGACGAATGACAGAGGAGGACGAACGAAGAAGAAAGAAAGCAGCGTGAGACTGAAACACAACAAGCTGAAGAGACAGCACACACGAGGCAAGATGTATTGTCCTCAGAGAGGACAGACTGACTGAAGAAGCTAACACTCACTGTAATGTTAGAATAATTACACACACACACACACACAAACACACAAACACACACAATTACAGTTACAGTTTGTCATGTGGCAGACGCTTTTATCCAAAGCAACGTACATATGAGATTTTTCATACAACACAAACAAGGTTCCAGACGGGAGAGAACAACAAAAATAAGTGCCTTAACGCAACTTTCTGGTCCAACTGGACAAAGGTGCTACGAGACAATGCTACCAAGTACTGCAAAAAGTGCATAGAGTTTTTTTTTTTCTTATTAAAGAACAAGATGTTCAGTGAAGAGCTTGGCCTTCAGTCGTTTTCTAAAGATCGCAAGGGACAAATGGAGTTTGGTAACTCGTTCCACAGCCGGGGAACCACAGAAGAAAAGAGTCTAGCTAGAGACTTGGGGCTTTTTGGAGGTTGCAGCACCAGGTGGCATTCCTGGGCAGAGCGTAGTGAGCAGGAGGGAGTACAGACCTGAATGAGGGAGTTCAGGTAGGTTGGAGCGGTTTTGGTGGCAATTTTGTATGCAAGCATCAAGGACTTATACTTGATGTGGGCAGCAACTGGGAGCCAGTGGAGGGATATGAACAGCAGAGTGACATGCACTCGTTTGGGATGGTTAAATACCAGACGAGCCGCCGCATTCTGTATCATCTGCAAAGGTTTTAGTGAGCATGCTGGGAGCCCTGCCAGTAAGGAATTACAATAGTCGAGGTGTGATAGTACCAGCGCTTGTACTAGGAGTTGTGTTGCATGCTCAGACAGGTAGGGTCTGATCTTCCTGATGTTATACAGGGCAAATTGGCATGACCGAGCAATAGAGGCCACATGCTCCTTGAAAGTTAGCTGTTCATCAATCAAGACACCCAAGTTTCTGGCAGATTTTGTGGGAGTGAGTCCAGCTGGATACTGATCTGTTAAGGTTAAGCTGAGGGTGTCGTTAGTTCATCCATGCCGAGATATCAGTGAGGCATGCTGATGTCCAAGCCAAGACCGTGGGGTCATTTGGTGGGAACGAAAGGAGAGGCTGGATATCGTCAGCATATGAATGGTATGAGAGGCCATGTGAGTGGATGACTGCACCAAGTGCGGTGGTGTATATTGAGAAGAGAAGGGGCCCAAGCACCGACCCTTGTGGTACCCATGTGCACAGGCAGCGGGATTTGGACACTTCTCCCCTCCAAGACACTACAAAGGATCTTCCCGAGAGGTAGGACTCAAACCAGTGGAGAGCAGATCCAGAGAAGCTGAGCCCAGCGAGTGTCGAGAGGAGGATTTGGTGGTTAACCGTGTCAAAGGCAGCCGATAGGTCGAGCAATAGTAGAACAGAGGAGTGTCCAGTAGCCCTAGCTGATCGTAGTGTTTCCACTACAGATAAGAGCGCGGTCCCTTAAGAGTGTCTGCCTTTGGCCGGAGTTTTTAAAAATGATCATTTTCCATGAAAAAAAAACTCTGTTTGCATGTAAACGAGAGGCCAAACCGCATGAAAACATGCGTTTTTCTTTAGTGTAAACGTAGCGTGAGTTTGCACTGGGCCCAGTATACTTAAGCTACTAATGTGTTACGTAACGTTAGCTGGCCATCAATTTTTTGTGAATGTCTGTTGAACTTAACTATTAAGTCTAGCTTTTCTCTGGCAAGTTGTTGTCCTACTTTCCAAGACGACGCTCCTCTGACTCTCTGACCTGGTGCATGGGTGCTTGAACGACGTCACTTTCAAGGCCGCGCTCTCTCAAGTAATTAACGTCGGACTCTGCTGTGAAGCTGGAGACATACGGCGGCGGTGTATTTGGGACAATACAAAAAAAAAAAAGATTTGAAGGAGCTAGGATTTAGGAAAGGCGGCCCGCTACTCCTAAATCCTAGCTAGCAGCCATGTTTGTTTTGGTTCTCGTGGGTCTGCGGCGGCGGACGTTCAGGCTGCTGCGTTTGCTCGGTCCACAGGTTTCTGCTCCGTCCCAACTGTCCAACACTAAAACGTCTCCACGCTCGTTTGTCTTCATCTCTCGTCTCGTCCTCGGCTTCATCTTGAGGTGCAAACGGGTTCGTGACTGGATCGTTCACGGTCAGTGTGCTGAACCGCAGATGACTGCATCGATTGATTGATTGAATGATCGATTGATTGATCCCAACATAATCATCAAATTAATCAAGAAAAGTAAAAGAAGGGAGAGAAGAAGAGAGACAGGAAGAGGAAGAGTTCATGAGGAGAGTGTGTGAAGTCAGTTACCTGCAGTCTGAAGGTGAGACGTGACATCACTTCCTGTACACTTGACACTTTGGATCAATCACTGAAACTGACCTCAGCACAGCGATTGAAGCTCAGCGCAGAGTGAATCGGTGACAAAGATAAAGATCGACTGAGGTCAGAGGTCAGTCTGATACTGCTGCTCTCTGATTGGCCACTGAGACAGTTCACAGCTGCAGGTGTCAAACACCTGATCAGGTTAAAGTCTTTAAACTGATCTTCGGTTGTCAGGAACACGTTTCAGTCTGACCTGAGATCAGTTCCACGTCCTCTGCTCAGCTGGTGATTATTGATGAACTGATCATAGATGATCGTTGATGTAATGATTAATTATGGATTCTTTGTCAGTGTTTGTAGTAACATTTAATGCACACATATGATGCCTCAGTCAGCAGCTCCTCTGCCCAGGTACGGCTCACCTGTAGACCCCCCCCGCCACCGTGCGTGCATCATGTACTCTGTGCGTGTTTTTCTTGTGCAGAGACACATGATCGATGCATGTTTGTCATGTTATTCCCCAGGTGTGTTCAGGTGAGACGGCTTCTTTGTTGTCTGCGCACACTTCTGGATTCATTTTGCATATTTCCATGTGTTTTAATAAATATGCATTGTTTTCTTCGCTTTTTTCAACTCCAGCCTCGGGTTCAAGGTCCACTCTGTACACAGAATCCTACTAATGCGATAAAGAGGATGAGAGCAGATAAGATAAGAAGAGAGAGGAATCCTTCTCACACATGGCTGTGAATTTATCATTATTAGCAGATTTGTTCAGTTTAAAGGTCTGTCAGTGTGGAGGACTTACGAGGTTTTATTGTCTGCAAGTGAGGTCATCTGGGTCTTTATGAGCACGTGTTGACGTACGGACACACAGACAGAGACAGACGTTCAGAGACGGATGTACGGATGGACAGACAGAAAGACAGACAGATAGACGGACGGACAGACTGACGGACAGGTTGTCTGTTAAGTCACAGAATGTGTCTCCTGTGTGGAGATCGTCCTCGGACATGAAACTGAATCACCTGTGTGAGCCTCTTTTTCATGTCTCATCCAATCACAAGAGAGGTGACATTCCTTCATTGCTTCATTGCAGTGTCATTCAATCAATCAGTCAATCAATCTGGACCTCTGACCCTGAAAATCAGATACTAACCAAAATGTAAATTGGTTTCAGTTGCCGTGGTTACAGCTGTGGCCATCTTTGTTGCGTATGGTTGCTGTGGTTACAGCTGCCCGTTGTGTCATGTGCTTGCAGCGATTCAACACACTGACTCAGTAAATCCAGCCCTCACCATAAAGTCTGGCTGCTCACCTAGCATTAGCATTAGCACAAGCACAGTGCGGAGCAGCGGATCATTCAGCTGATTCACTGAAACTGCTGACTGAGTGATTACCTTTAGAGAAGGTAAAGTGTGACATCATCCTGAAGTGACTCGTTCCAACAGCAGCAGGTCAAACACAAACATCCACTTATCATTGGATATAATATTATTGGCTGATGGAGGAGACTGCTGGACCAATCAGGAGCTGCAGTGTTCACTGCAGAATGAGCCTTGACACTGAAACAGTCATGAGTCCATTCGTCCATCTTCACATGATTGATCAGCTTCTGCTTCTTGAAGCTTTTTATTTGGTTTTGGTCTCACTTTCATCAGGAAGTGAAGAACTAAAAGTCCAAGGGTTGAAGTGATTCCAGATTCTTCACGTGACTCAGTGTCTGACGGGGGGTCAAAGGTCAACACCTGCAGAAAGTGAATCATTTACAGACGCTTGTCATCCTCATCATCAGTGAAGCCCACCGAGAGCTCTTCGTGTGTCACATGACTCTGATGCGGCTCAGTGTGACGTCTGGATCCATCGTTTGGTCCAAAGGTTCAAACACAGACCTTCAAACTGTCACAGTTGTCTGGAGGTTCTCTGATCCAGGATCTGCTCAGCTGGAGGAAAACAAAGGACTGGAGCACACCGACTGATCTGCAGCCATTAATAACACAAACAGACGCATGTTTGGACACAGCTGATGTCTTCGTGGACGGAGACACGGTGACAATAGATGTTCATACATTTATGAACACTTTCACTTCTGAATTCATGTTAAAGCCACAAACCCAGACCGAGACCCCTTTTCAGGAGGTCCCGGTTGTTTAGTCCAAACTCAGCAGAGTTCTTTGACCCTCAGTCTCATCAAGGTGCTTCTTGCAACCACCGACTCTTCATACGTTCACTGACAGCAGTACGAAGAGTCCCAGAACATGTTCAGGAGCACTGACCTGAGACCTGCTGAAAGTCTCCTGGAGTAACAACACGTGACCTGCGGCGCCTGTAAACGGCGGCCTGTTATCAGTTTTATTGGCTGTCAAACACACTGATCTATGTCTCTCTCTCTCCTTCAGACAGTCTTTCCAGAGCTCAATCACCCGTCGCTCTCATCTCTCCAGGTAAGAGATTCTGCTTCCTGTCTCTGTTTTGTCATTTTTAAATGAACCGTGCTGACAGGGCTGAGATCAACCAATCAGGGCGCAGGAAGCACAGATGAAGTTTAAGAAGTGGAGGGACATGAAAGCTTTCAAAGGTGTCAGTAATGAAGCCATGCTCTTTGAGGCTAAATGCTAACATCAGCATGCTAACCTGTCAATGTTTATCATGCTCAGCATCATAGCTTTGTGTGTTAGCATGCTAACATATTAATTAGCAGTGAACACACAGTGTAGCCGAGGCTGATGGGAATGTCCTCAGTTCTGCAGATGTTTGATTGTGAACCGAAGTGTGAAATATGTTAACATGTTACCTGGTGATCAATCAGACGATCAAAGGTGATCAATCAGACGGTCGCTAAAATTTTTTCAGCTCATCTTGAGGTCGTAGATTCGTGTGAGTGTTGGACCGAGCTGCTGTTGAGACCTCAGAGACCCCCGACAGTCTCGTGTCCCGCAGCGCCCCCTGAGGCTGTGAGGGGAAGCAGAAGCTGGAGTTTGACTGAAGCTGTTCAGAGATTGGCCGTTATCACGTTTATCACACGTTATCGGTGTTTCCCAACCTGAGGCTCGGGACCTCCCAAAGGTCACCAGATAAATCTGAAGAGGTCATGAGGCACAAGAAAAAACGTGTGGAGAGACAGGCGAGAGACACTAAACACAGAGACAGAGTCCTTTTGAGATGTGAGGCTGACACGTCTCAACAGAAGACAGGAAGTAAGTGTTGCCGATGGCGACAACTGACCTTCCTGTTAATGTTGCTCTGATCTAATTGGCTGATGGCAGATGGCACCTTGGAGTGCTCTGATTGGCTCATTCTGCCTCCTGTAGCCTCGGGGCCAGAGAGCCAATCAGATTATAGCAGAGTGTCTGCTCAGTGATGTCAGGCTGTTACCACAGTTACGGCACTGGGAGTAGCTGATTGGCTGCCGTGATGCCATCAGTGTTCAGTCTGTCTCTCTCTGTGGTCGAGTCAGTATCACTTTGAACCAAGAGGTGTCAGAAAGGTAAGAGAGCAAGTTTCTGTGTGAGGCTTCAGGTGTGAGTTCACAGTGAAGACCACCTGAAGCTTCATGCCGCACCTGGACTCTGTCTGTCTGTCTGTCCCTCTGTCTGTCTGCCTGTCCCTCTGTCCCCCTGTCTGTCTGTCTGCCTGCCTGCCTGCCTGCCTGCCTGCCTGTCCCCCTGTCTGTCTGTCCCTCTGTCTTTCCCCCTGTCTGCCTGTCTGTCCCTCTGTCTGTCTATCTGTCTGTCCCCCTGTCTGTCTGTTCCTCTGTCTGTCTGCCTGTCCTTCTGTCTGTCTGTCTGCCTGCCTGCCTGTCCTTCTGTCTGTATGTCCCTCTGTCTGTCCCTCTGTCTGTCCATCCCCCTGTATGTCTGTCCCTCTGTCTGTCTATCTGTCTGTCCCTCTGTCTGTCTGTCTGTCCCCCTGTCTGTCTGTCTGTCTGTCTGTCCCTCTGTTTGTCTGCCTGCCTGTCTGTCTGTCTGTCTGTCCCCTCCTTGGACTTTAAAGTGGATCTCTGTATTTAATGAGCCCAGTGTTTGTTTGTTTGTTTGTTTGTTTGTTTTGTATGTGTGGAAATGGAGGAAGTCAGAGATGTTGTTTCTAGTCTGATACTAACACCAACATCGGGGCCGATTTTTGAACTGCTACGATGACAGAAACGATTGGGTCCATCAGGAGAGCGAGACTCAGGGAGCTGTAGTCCTCAGCCCAAAGCATCATGGGAACTGTAGTAAGAGAAGTGACCATGAACCGGTTTCGTTCCCCTGCAGCCATGGACCATATGAACCACATGGACCACATGAACCACAGCACCATGCCGGTGGACCACACCCAACACCAACATCACACCATGGCCCCGCCCACCACCGGCGGACACGACCACGGAGGAGGAGGGGGGCACGATGGGCACGATGGGCACAATGGAGGACATGGAGGGATGGTGAGGGGCAGGGCTTATCACTGCTACATGCTACATCATGCTAACATGACATCATGGTGGCTAACGGCTGCATGCTAGTGTGAAGTAGCTGCACACTGGAGCTAACAGGCTAATGTTGTGGTTGGCATTGCTTAGGTGATGACCTTCTACTTTGGCTACACCAACGTGGAGCTGCTGTTCACCGGCCTGCTCATCAACTCACCTGGAGGTCAGCATATTTTCCATGTTTGTACTTTGATTCTCGAGGATTTTTATTCAATGTTCTAGACTTTTTCTTTGTTTGGATATTTTATTTTAGTTTTTAATTACATTTTTGAAATTTTCATATGAAATTTAGACATTTACTCATTTGTATTTTTTTATATTTTAAGGGTTTATTTTCATACTTTTATTTACATTTTTAGATTATATGTGTTTTTATGTCCCTTTTTATTTGTTCCCTCGCCCCCTCCTGTCCAATCAGAGATGGTCGGGGCCTGTATCGGCGTGTTCCTATTGGCTGTCATGTACGAGGGATTGAAGATGGGTCGTGAGTCGCTGCTGCGTCGCAGTCAGGTCAACGTGCGCTACAACTCCATGCCGCTCCCAGGGGCTGATGGGACGGTGCTGATGGAGACGCACAAGACAGTTGGGTAGGGTAGTTCGATGATTAGAAAATGAGTCACATGAGTCACATGAGTCATAGTTATAATGTGCTGCAGTGCAGCCATGCTAATGCTAACATTAACATGACTGCATAGCATTGTAAAAACTACATTATTGAAGCTGCTAATGCCACCATGCTACACATCTGTATTAAAATACTTTATGATGAATGGATTTGATAATACTAAAAAAAAAGGAATGGCAACGTTATATATAATGCTAATGCTAGTGTAAATGCTAATGCACTTCTCTTTTCCTCTCAGACAGCGGATGCTAAGCCCCGCCCACTTCCTCCAGACCCTGTTGCACATCGTTCAGGTGGTCGTCAGCTACTTTCTGATGCTCGTCTTCATGACCTACAACGCATACCTCTGCATCGCCGTGGCAGCTGGCGCCGGCATGGGCTACTTCCTCTTCAGTTGGCGGAAAGCGGTGGTCGTTGACATCACTGAGCACTGCCATTAGCTGAGTGCTAGTTAACATCATGTGAGGTTTTGCTGATCACAATCGATAAAACGCTAACATCTTTCACGCTTTGTTAGCGCGTTCGCCAATCTGGAACTACTAATGAGAGTCGGCGCACAAAATGCGACACTAAATTACAAATGTTACTCGTTAACCGTGGTGGCACCTTGTTACAGGTTAACATGCACACTAACATCTGGAGTTAGCAATTAGTAAATTCTTGTTTCGCAGAAAACAGCGAACATTTTCATCGTCGGGTTTTTTTTTTTCTTTCAAACTCCTGCTGGTATGCGAGCTGGCCAATCACAGCTTGGATCACCTCAGATGTTTTTGATTGGCCAAATCACGTCATACTGTGTTTTATTTCCTTTTCAGTGCCATGACAACTGGAAGGTTAGTGCTAGCTGCTACTAGCCAAAGTGTTAGCATACGTAGCTCACGTATACACTTATTTTTTCAGTCAGATTGTTAGCAGCTTGTTAGGAGAGGCACCGATCACAAAACCATATTTAAACATTTATCTAGAATATAATATATTAGGGAATAGATGTTTAATGAATGATTTCATTTAGACTTTTTGATTTAAATGAAATGATTAAAACTTTTTTTTGTTCTTGTCAACACACAGAAACTTCTTCTACATATTCTTTTTAAATAAAAATCAACATTAATGCAGCCGATGAGCCACAAATTAAACATAATACTCCGCGCTGACATTTTACTTGATCTGAAACAGTTTAAATGTTTTCCGAAACTTTTCATTGAGATCTTTTGATTTTACTGAAGAATAAAATATTTAAAGTTTATTTTTTTGGAAGTTTACAGTTTTCTAATTAAGAAAAACATCGTCTCACTAAACTTTGAATCAGTCGTTCATTGACTGTATTGATCTGCGAGCCGGCCAATCAGAGCTTAGACGTTTTTCTACGTTCTCCAGTTTTCTCTTTGAGTTAAAACCTCGGGAAAATTTGAGAAGCCTCTTCAGACAAATACACCAGTTTATATTTTGAGATAAATTTCATGGAGGAAATTTTCAAAAAGAACTTTTTTCAACGCCCGTTTCTTTTCCCTTTCACGTTTGTCCTCGGCCGCCGCCGGCCTTAAACCCGACACCTGTTGCCTTAACGTGGCTGACAAACGTCCTGATGCTCTTCAGACTGGAGGCCAGTGTTTGATTTTCAGGTGCTGCTGTTCATGTGGACGCTCTGCTGGTTTCAACTTTTGTCTCTTTGGTAGTTTTTTCAGTGTAGACGTGTGTTGGTGACGGAGGTCGGTGTCCACCAATGAATCAGACGGTTTGTGAGGAACGACCTCACGTAAAATACTCCTGTTAGTCAGACTGGTTCCTAACACGAATGAATGAATGAATGACTGAGGCCTCCGTAGACGTCATTGTGGTTTACTGTCTTTTGTTTTTTCTTTTAATGGATTCACACTGAGATGTGGGTGGAGTTTACTTACTGGACCAATCAGGTTGCGAGGACAGATTGCAGTTACTGGCTTTTTATTCAGAACGAAATTTAAACACCAAGTTGTTGAGAATTTTGGCTAAATTAAAATAAAGCGCAGCTACACCATGTGGCCAAAAGTATAGGGACAGCCATGTCCATGCATATTGACCTCGTCCACATACTTTTGGCCATGTAGCATGCATCGATCAGGTGTGTGCATATCTTTGGCCATGCAGTGCAGTGTTCGTAGATGTCCACAGACTTTTGTCCACGTCCTGTCCCCAGGCTGCAGCAGATCTCTGTGTGAATCTGATCGTCTCTGTTGATGGAAAATGAAGTTGAGGTTAAAACGTAGTGAAAAGTGTCTGTGAAGGAAACTGTTGATCCAGAATATGAAAGTGTCTGAAAAATGTTTGAATCGTCACGAATGCTGGAATCACTGAAAACAACAGAATAAAGTTTATGAAGAAACTCGTCATCTCGTCTGTTCAGAGGCAAAGAGCTCCAGATCAGATTGGGTGAAGCATTTTAACGCTTGAGATAAATGATGAAAGGAAGAATGAGACGCACTTTAAATGCATCCTGCCAAGAGTAACTTTACCGCTCCTTTCTGTTGTATTTGCAGACTTTAAACTGTTTGAAGCACACCGACTGGTCCTGGATCAGACTGGACAACAAAAGATTTTCACGTCTCTGAACCAATCAAATGACAAAGGTTTTTCACCTGTTCCTGCTCATGTAGTTTGAAATGACATTTGTCTTTGCTCAATTTGTACAACAAAAACTGAACTGAAAACTGAAAAACTGATTGAGACTGATGGAGAGTCTGATCCAGATCAATGAAAACCCTCAGAACAGGAAGTGACGTTAAACTTCCTGCAGGCTTTTGCAAACATCGGGTGTGTCAAATGTTTGTGGGCAAGTTTGAATCTTGTCATTAAGATAAATTACAACCAAATCAGTTTCTGATTGCTCTGATGATGAAACAACCCTGATCTTGTTTGAACGCTGTCCCAGAGTGTGTGTGTGTTATAACACCATCTTAGCAAAATCACACACACTGAAAACCTGTTGAAAATGTTCGTAGATTCAAACTATTCAGCTTTAAGCCTAATGATTGACTAAAGTCAAAAAGACTCGAGACAAACTGGATTCACTGTCAAGCCAGACTGAACCTCTACTGCTGACCTAAGGGCGGCGGTAATGAGCCGCACGCCTCGAGTCTGCCGGAAATAAAGAAGAACTTCCGGGTGGCGGGTGACAGGTACTGTTGTTTTGCAGCGGGTCAAATTAATCAGGGACGAATATTCCTCCTTTAAATAATTTCTCCAGTTATTTTACCGGGGAATGAATGTGTTCGGTTTGACGACCTGTAACGTCCGTTAGCCGGATCTCAGTCACGCTCCTCCCGCAGTTAGTTCACGCACCGACCTCTGATGGCCTCCAGGCGGCCGGACAGCTTTGACGGGCTCGGCTACCGCGGCCGCGACGACCCGCTGTACGGAGCGGGCTACCCGGTCAGAAGCGCAGGAGGCCCGGCGGAGCTGCAGCACCACCACTGGGTCACAACGCCGCCGGACATCCCCGGTAGCCGCAATCTGCACCACGGAGAGCGGACACCTCACTACGATGAGCCGCTGGGAGAGCCCGGAGGTCCCGGAGATGCAGCCGGCTGGGATGCTCCGCAGCCAGGCGTACCGCCAGCTGGTGGGTTGGTAATTTTACAATGGGAAGACATTGGAGCAAGCTAACAGCTACATTAATTTAATGTTCCTGTTTATGTAGGCTGACGTTGTAAGTTAGCTTTCAGGCTAATGATAGAACGGGAAGTGAACGGAACAAGCGAACAACTCCACAGCTAACAGACAGGCGTCTACGTATGTCAGGACCGACATGGTTATCGGCTAACAGGCTACTATGTCAGCAAGAAAGAGTGAAGGAAGACTAATGCTAACAGCTCGTTAGCTTGCAGGCTAATCACAGAATCGAAAGTAAACGGAACTGAAATCTATTTAGCAACAGCCTGCAATGATGTGCCCTGTATAAATCAGACTAACTGAGGGTTAGCCAGCAGGCGAATGACAGACCGGCTGTCTGTGCAGCACACTCGTTGTTTGTCAGGGAACAGGCTAGTTAGCTTTGAGCTATTTTCATTAGAGCAAATCTAATGAATCATGTCACTCAAAATAGCCTCATAATTTGCATGTTTTTATTTTGAGTCGTTTTATTTCTTCCAAACATTTCATCATTTTTTTCTACTTGTCTTGGTGGAAACGAACTTCCATATTTTTTATCTTCAGTTTCTCTCTCTCGTTTTTTTTGTATGAGAAGATAATTCATCACAGAGGAGTGAAAGGAGCAAAAAGTACAAAACAGACATTCATTGAATGAGTGTGTATTTTCGTCATTAGTAGAAATATCAGTGATGACTTTCTCTTCTTCTTTTTCTTCTTCTTCCTGCAGAGCAACTGAATCGATTTGCAGGCTTTGGAATTGGACTCGTCAGGTTGGAAATTATTTATTTTTAATTAATATTCAATCATATAATAATGACATCTGTTGGAGTCTGAGTGATGGACGGAGCTGTCAGTCATCAGAACACCTGAGTCCCAAAGTAAAGTCTGTGGAGCCTGACAGACAAAACTGAGGGATGAGAAAACAGGAAAGAAATAAACAGAAATGATTTTCAAAATAAGTGTCACTAAATAAACCTGTCTCTGTCTGTCTGTCTCTCTCTCTCTCTCTCTCCGTGTCTTTCTCTTTCTCTCTGTCTCTGTCTCTCTCTGTCTGTCTCTGTCTGTCTCTCTCTGTCTTTCTCTTTCTCTCTGTCTCTCTCTCTGTCTTTCTCTCTCTGTCTGTCTCCCTGTCTTTCTCTCTCTCTGTCTGTCTCTCCGCAGTCTGTTCACTGAGAACGTCCTCGCTCACCCCTGCATCGTCTTCCGTAGACAGTGTCAGGTATCAGCTTGCCTTCTTATCAATAGCGGATCAATAACCTTCAGACGCATTTTTCTGTTTCCAGCTTTGAGTTCATAACTCTGCTCTCTGATTGGCTGTTTGTCTCAGGTGAACTACCATGCCCGCTGTTATCACCTGACTCCTTTCAGCGCCGTCGCCGTCATGTACTCCATCACCAAGGCTCAGGTACGAGCTCGTGGTCTCATTTCATGAAACGTGGGTAGAAATATGAATCAATAATCAGTAAAATGAATCCTTTCAAATGTAGAACTGATGTTTGCTGAGGGGTCTGAATCTGAAACCAATCACAGTAAACATCCTGTGATGTCATCGTCCCATTTCCTGTTTTAACATGAATGTACATTATTACAAACGTCACAATCTGCCGATGGCGTATCAACGACCTGCTGCTGCTCAGGGCGTCAAGGCTCTGTGGAAGGGGATGGGCAGCACCTTCATCGTCCACGGCATCACGCTGGGCGCCGAGGGCATCATCAGCGAGGTCACGCCATTACCACGGTAACAGAGCCTCTGCTCACTGTGCAGTATTAAACTACAGTCACTGTAGTTTTTTGGTCTTATAACTGCAGTATTACTGTACTGTCACTGTAGCTTGTCAGTACTGTCGTTCTGCAGTAATACTGCAGTTCCAGTGCAGTATTACTACAGTATTGCAGTGTTTGTCTGTCTGCAGGGAGCTTCCTCACAGGTGGACCTGGAAACAGCTGGCTGGACATTTACTGCTCAAAGGGTCAGTTCACTTCTTCTTCTGTGGTTTGCTGTCAAACATTTCTTCTTCGTCTTCATGAAGAACGTGCTCTTAGTTTCTCTGTTTAATCTGAAAACACGTCTCTCTGTCTGTGCCCCCCCCCCAGGTTAACGGCTGTGGTGGCTCTTCCGTTTTACTGTGCCAGCCTGATCGAGACGGTCCAGGTCACTATAGATTATTGATTGACTGAATCCTTCTCATGCATTATTGAACAGTAACACGTTGACTGATCACGATCTGCTTACATCATGGGACTCAACGAGAGCACGTTTAGTTTTACTGACAGAATATTTTCACATATGAACGAGGTATTTGTCTCGTTATTCGTCCAATCACGTGGCCGCTGTTTGCTGACGTGTGATTGGACACCTTAGATTTAGTGTGACAGTGAGAGAAGCTGGCGACTCGGTTGTCATCTTTTCGTTTTCAGCAGCAGAAGCAGAATTCATTTGGTCACAGGCAGAAAATGAAAAGTGAGATGAAGATGAACGGATGAGGATGAGGATGGTCACAGTGTCTCGTGTCTCCGCAGAGTGAGATCGTCCGGGACGACTCGTCCTCCGGGCTGCTGGACTGCGTCCGTGAAGGTCTGACTCGATTATTGGGTGTCGGAGCGCCTCACAGCCGTCGTCTGCTTCCTCTCAGCTCCGTGCTGCTTCCCGCCGCGCTGCACGCCATCCTGCGATACGCCATCGCCGCCTCCGTCCAGCGGGCAGCGCTGTGGCTGCATCAGCGGGGCAGGAAGCAGCGGGCCGACCCCAACAACCTTCTGGATGCCTACTTCCCTGAGCTGGCAGCGGCATGGGCGGGCTCTCTGGTGGCAGACGTCGTGCTGTTTCCTCTGGAGACGGCGCTGCACCGCCTCGGCCTGCAGGGCACACGCACAATCATCGACGCCACTGACGGCGGGGTCGCGGCAGGAAATGGGGGCAGCCCGCTGGTCCTGCCCGTCAACACACAGTACGACGGCTTCTCCGACTGCTTGCACGCCATCCGCCGCAAGGAGGGCGCGGCCGGGTTTTACCGCGGCTTTGGAGCACTGGCGGCGCAGTATGCGCTGCACGGAGCGCTGCTGGCGGCGGCGAGGACGCTACTGAGGCTGCTGCTGCTGGAGGGGGGAGGGGCCTAGAGCCTGCATCACCACGGAGACCACGCAGCATCACTTCCTGTACAGAGGTCAGCTGTTCCCATGATTCATCTCTGCTGGAGTGGTGTTTTACAGACAGGTGCAGGTGTTTGTTAGAAGAAGAAGAAAAGCATCCTGATTGGTCGAATCTCGTTCCAATGAGAAAAAAACTGACATTTGTCCTGGTGGCTGATCGACGATCAATAAAATAAGACGATGACAAGTCGATGACGTATTTGTGTGAATCAGAAATGTCTTCATTTGTCCTAAAAGTACAAATACACACAGTACAAACAAGTCTTTCTGACCACCATAGCAACCATGTAAAAATACCATAGCAACCACAGTAACTGACCAGAATCCGCCCCAGGCTTCGTCTGTTTCTGCCGCCATGCCTCACCGCTCCACTTCCTGTCTACCACACCTCACTGCTCCACTTCCTGTCTGCCACAGCTCGCTGAGGCCGTTTCCGTCACATGAAGTGAAAGAAATGGAAGTGATGAAGATGTTCCAGATGAGATGAAGTGGCGAGATGAAGAGCAGAGCGATGAGCGGTCAGTCGATGCGATGAGGCTGCATAACTATCCGCCGTCCATCAGTCACAATGGCGTCTGACAGCGAGCATGTCTCCGGCTCACCGGCGTGTTTCCAGTGATCGGTTGAAGCTGCTCAGTGTCAGACTGAAGCTCACTGCTGGTAGAAGGTACAGAAACTACCCAGTTTCTGTAGGATGAATCCTCACCTTCTTGATTTGCCGCCACCAGGCCTGTAAGCCGAGCCCAGAGCTCGATCGGTTCCTTCCTGTGAAGAATTCATGTCAGTGGGATGGTGAACGATGAGCGTGGCTGTTTTCATCACATCACTCATTTTTCACTTCAGTGTGTACGAACACTTCATCTCTGTCATCCTTCAGACGCCCCGCGTTTCTTCAGGAGAAAACCCCAGGTCATATTTAGCCTAGCTTAGCATAAAGACTGGAGCAAGGGGAAAGTGTTAGCCTAGCTTAGCATAAAGACTGGAAGCAAGGGGAAGGTGTTAGCTCCAAAACATGGAAAATCCACCTTCAAACAACACCATTTCTACATTTACTCAGAAAGTTTGTATCACTTCTTGATGCCACTTCCTGTTGTGGTGGTCATGTGTCACCATGGAAACATAGTGTCACTTCTTTGCCCAGTATGAAAGCATGAAGTCATGAAGTCATGATCCCGTGTTAGAAATAATAATACTCTGCTTGTGTTTAACGACTAGAAGCTGATTGGTCGCCCACAGTCCAGGTGTATATGGATCAGTGTGTGTACATACATGAATACCTGCAGAGGAAACTTAAACGTCGTCAGCCAACAAAAAATATTTGTATAAAGTTGTAAAAATGAAAAAAGTTCTGTGTATTAAAAGAAATGTAGATTTAGAAGAAATTCTATGTGATTCTTAAATATTTAAATCAAAGAGTGAAGAATGAATCAGTTGCTGCTGATTAAATAAAATCATAAAGAAAATAATTAAGGCCAAATGTTTCAGGTGTGAAATAAAGTGAAATCACTGATGTTCCTGTTCTAAATGTCACGTGTTGAAACCACAAAAGTTTGCTGTTCATTTGATTTGATGTGAAATAAAATCTGCTGTGTGAAGATGAAGACGCTGCTGCTTCATCACTGTCACTTCATCGACAAGTGCTTCAGTCAGTACATGGATCTATATGTGTGTACAATATATATATATATATATAGTACATATACAGTACATAGAAACAAACATGCCCACAGAAGATCACAGAAGTCGTTCCAATAAGTGATCATTAATCAATGTAAGTGCACGTTAGGCACGTGTGGTTTTATGTCACTGATCATCATCTTGTTACTTTCAGGATTTTTAAATGAAAACAAAATGTTTGCTTACTTTGTCCTCGTGGTGAACAGGTTACCTGCCCAGGTGTAACTGACCAATATCAGCTGGGATCGGCTCCAGCCCTCACGTGACCCTCCGAAAGACGACGGTTTGTCGATGATGGACGTTTTGTCTTTGTCATCTGCCTTCTTGCTTTCTTCATAAATTTTGCTTGTTTGCTTGATTTTGTATCAAATTGTTATAATTCCAGATTATTTTTGTTTTATTTATAATCCGGTTTTTATCATATCACATATGTTTATCATACATAGTTTTATTTATTATTTTCTGATTTCTTTGTTGAACTTTACAAATCTGTATCCTACTTTAATTGAATAGATGAAAAAAGTTTTGGTTTCTGTACTTTGTTTTCTTTATATTAATTATAATTCTATACGTTAAAACATATCTTTATATCATTTAATTTACTTCCTTTTATTGTTTTCCAGGAGTGTATTCCAGGTAGGAGGTTCAACAAACTCTGAGTCTATCGCTGAACTCTGAGTATCCGGTTCCAGAACAGCCGATCTGAGTGAGTTCAATAAACTCTGCCTATGTTCACCTTGAGTTGTGCGCGTGCACAACCACTATAAAAAGCCAACTGACAAAAACAAAAACAAAAAAGATCCAGTAATTTCCCCCTGATGGAGCTGGAGGTCTGACTGCAGGCCTGCAGGAGTCTGAGCGCATGTTTCACGTGTCAGCGCTGCAGAGAGAGAAACGGCACGAGACCGAGTCAACGCCTGAGTTTGAAGGTACGATTCCACCGACGTAACGTTCAACCGTACCTGCCATCGGAGCACACAGGTATGAATAGAAACAGGAATAAAATCTGATTTTCATTTAGGTGCAATCAACAGGGGAGAAACGAACTCTGAAGCAGCTAAAAATGAAAAAGAAAAACATCATTCAGAAAGTTAAGACATGTTTTACTGAGCTATGATTGAACCTCACCTTGATTTGAATTTCATTTTTTAATTGACTTATTAAACAGAGTAAATATTAATTCAGTGGCTTCTTCATGTAGTAATTTAAAGCTCTGCCAACATGTTGTTTTAACGCGTCATCTCACTGAGCAGATTAACTCTTGATACAATGTTTACACGTTTTTATTTCATACGTATTGAAGTCATTTAAAATGTGACGACGTGTCCACCAACACTCGATAAAATACTAATTTAAAAGAGATTAACATCTGAGTTCTGCTCAGCCAACAGAAACAAGGCAGAGGCCCGAAAAACGGGTGGAGGCCACCTCCACCTCCTCTGACAGGCGGAGGAGCCGGCCCTCAGCCAAGACCGTGACCGACGGTGAGGGCGACCCCCAGGACACGAGGGCCCACATCAGACACAAGTATACACTTGTGTCTTTTTAAAAAATAAAATTTATATATAAAACTTCTTATATATAAAACTACATAAAATAGGGTTACGGTGAAATGTGTTAATGATTGGAACTATATTACAAATCCTGACTAATCCTAATAATCCTAATAAATTATACCGTTTGATGAAAACCGGCAGCGTTCGAACAGATATTCCTCTGGAAACGACAGGAAATCTAATCTGGATAAAGCATTTCCAATCAGTTGGGCTTCGACATCAATTCGATTGGGAGTGAACGGGCGATCGATGTCTAACAGCTTTCTTCACGTGGGAGGAGACAGGTAGAAACTCAGGGTTTCTTATAGTGAACCTGCCAGCGAGCAGGTGGCGTTCACAGAGTCTGTTACCATGGTGACTGACTCAAGAAATCTCAAGAGTTTCCCTCATCTCAGGCTTAACTTACTCTGAGTTTTCACAGAACCCGCTTTCTGGAATCCCCCTGACCTAGTCAAAACAGAGCTCGTCCTCAGGGCGGAACCATCGTGCTGGTGTTCGTTGTTGCCGGTCGGACTCGGTCCTTTGGTCCCCTCCATGTGTTTTCTCTCTGTTCAGCTGCGTCTCTCCGCTTTGTCTGTTTGTCCGTTTTCGGGTTTTATCCGGTAAAATCCTCCGTCGTTGCCGGACATGTCGGGCGGCGGGAGTCTCGCGGGCGGTGGGAGTTCTTTGTTCTCCGGGTTCCGGGTTCTGGGACTTTATTCCAACCACGTGCCGCACGCGCTCAGGTACCACAAAAAGCACCGGGAGTTCTACGTGGTGACGGCGGTCGGTAAATGTTTCCACACGTACAACGTAAGAAACTTTATCTTGATGTGTTTATAGACACGTGTGTTCGTTTCACGTTCCGCACGGACACACAAACGTGTTTTTATTGATTCTGCGCATGTTTGTCCGCTTACAGCTTCCGTCCACACCGTCAACATGTTTCTGTCAGCTGAGCTAAACCGGTCAGCCAACAAGAAAGTATTGATCAGTCTGTTCTCACCTGTCTGTCTGTCTGTCTGTCTGTCTGTGTCCCTCCTCACCTGTGTGTGTGTGTGTGTGTGTGTGTGTGTGTGTGTGTGTGTGTGTATATGTATATGTATGTGTGTGTGTGTGTGTGTGTATATGTATATGTATGTGTGTGTGTGTGTGAGAGAGAGAGAGAGCGTCCTGTCTGATGTCTTGAGATGAAGACATCTGTTTTGTGAGGACCATCAGTCCCTCACAGCATGGTGCTGATGATGATGATGATGATGATGAACAGTGGTGATGAAGGACAGACGGTTCAGGTGTCTGTCCTCAGGTCAGAGGACGTTTGTCCACAGACTGAGGTCTTCATGCTTCAGGACTCCTGTTGCTGTGGATGAAGAAACGTTTGTGCCTGTTTACTCACCTGGTCCAGGTGTTGTTGTTGTTGTGAGACTTGCTTCATGTTGTCTGATAATCGATCGGTGTATTGATGACTTCTTGTATTGATCCTTTCAGGTGAACCGGTTGGGGATCGTGGCTGTCAGTGAGTAGATTTCCATATTTCTAAACTGAATTCGCTCTGGTGACGCTGCCACGAGTTCTGCTCTCTGATTGGCTGCTGTGTTGTCATGTGATGTGGCGGTTGCCTAGGTAACAGCCTTTCAGATGACATCAGCTGCGTGGCGGCGGACAGGATGTTGGTGTTCGCCGCTGCCGGACGACTCATCAAAGCCTTCGCGAGGAACAAAGAGGTTGGAAAAAAACTTTATTTGAAACATTTCAGACATTTCTGTTGTTTCAAAGATTTTTATTTAGAAGAAGACAAATTCAAATAAATTTAATGTAAAGCAAAAAATCCTTTTTCAGAATGTTTGGAGGGTTTGGATTTTAAAGAATTTTCTAAATAAAGATCATTTGAAATGACATGAAGAATCAAAGCGAGCGTTTTGAACCTGTTCGCTCTCCGTACAGGTGGTGATGAGTTACCATGGACACAGACAGGAAGTGCGTCAGCTGCTTCCTCTGGGCGATCAGCTGATCTCTGCCGACAGCGGCGGTGATGTCATCGTGTGGGACGTCCAGGGAGGAGGTGGGGGGGCGGGGCTTCACTTGCTCTCACCTGTGTCTTTATTTTACCTGTCCTTTTACCCATCATGCTTTGCTCTCTCTCTCAGACATTTACCTGCAGCTACAGTTTGACCCCGCCACCTTCGACGTGTCGGCCATGATGCACCCCAGCACCTACCTCAACAAGGTGCTGCTGGGAAGCTCCCAGGGTGCATTGCAGCTCTGGAACATCAAGACCAGGTTAGCCAGTTAGCATCCAGGCCGAAGGGTCTCTTCAGGCCGTCCCGGCCCTCAGCAGAGGCTCGGCCGGCTCGGCTCGGCTCGGCTCGGCTCGGCCCGGCCCGGCCCGGTCCAGTCTGGTCTGGCTCAGCTCATTGACATAATGATCAGCTGCAGCTGGTGGTTTAGCGGCGGGTCGTGGAGTCGACGTGATGGTCCTTGTTTGTTCTGTGTTCTCAGTCGGCTGCTGTTCTCGTTCCCCGGCTGGTCAGCAGGTGTCACTGTTCTGCAGCAGGTCAGTAACGGATGAAAATGAGCTGATGAACATTTGGATGAAAATATTTCATTTTGAGTCATTTTCAATAAAGAAACATGAGGACGACGTGAGAGATGAAACCTTCCAGCGCGTTGGTCGATATTTTCACAATAAAACTTAAAATCACTTCCCAGAGTCCCGCTGTGGACGTGGTTGGTGTCGGCACGGCGACGGGACGAATCATCATTCACAACATCCGATTGGACGAGACGTTGATGAGCTTCGTGCAGGACTGGGGACCAGTCACCTCACTCGCTTTCAGAACAGGTACAGGTGGTCGTCTCTCGCGCTTCAGTCACTGCCATTCGCTCTGTCTCTCTCTGTCTGTCTCTCTGTCTGTCTGTCTGTCTCTCCGTCTGTCTCTCTCCGTCTGTCTCTCTGTCTGTCTCTCTCTGTCTGTCTCTCTGTCTGTCTGTCTGTCTCTCCGTCTGTCTCTCTGTCTGTCTCTCTCAGTCTGTCTGTCTGTCTGTCTCTCTGTCTGTCTCTCCGTCTGTCTCTCTCAGTCTGTCTCTCTGTCTGTCTCTCTCAGTCTGTCTCTCTGTCTGTCTCTCTCAGTCTGTCTCTCTGTCTGTCTCTCTCAGTCTGTCTCTCAGTCTGTCTCTCTGTCTGTCTCTCGGCTGATGATTGATCAGCTGAGCTGGTCTTCCGCTGAAGGCTCTGTCTGTTTTGTCTTCCGTCTCATCCATGATTGTTTCAGGCTGCTTCATGTTTCCTGTATTTGTCTCTTTGTTTTCTTCGAAGAGCGTCGTCAGACCTTCATCTTGAGTGATGATGATGATGATGAGTTGAGCTCCTGATGTTGGTTTAGGTTCGTCTTCATTTGTGTGTTTGTCCCTCGAGTCACTTCAGGAAGTGTCCTTGAATTGACTCGTCTTGGCCTACGGGACGGCCGGTGGACAGGTGTCCCCTGTCCCTCGTCTCCGGGCCATCGTAAAAAGGTCTCCATGTCGTCTCTCTCTTTGTCAGATGGTCCTCCCGTCATGGCGTCTGCCAGTCCTCAGGGCCACGTTGCATTCTGGGATCTGGAGCGGCGACAGCTGGTCACTCAGCAGAGACACGCCCACAGCACAGCTGTCGCCGCAGCGACCTTCCTGCACGGAGAGCCGCTATTGGTCACCAACGGAGCTGACAATGCCATCAAGGTAAAAGAGACGAAGGATCGAAGACGAGCGTTTGCATTTCATTCATTCATTCATTCATTCATTCATTCATTCATTCATTCATTTTTTTTTTTGTTCAGGTGTGGATATTTGACCAGGAGGGGGGCGGAGCCAGATTGCTGCGGAGTCGTCAGGGCCACAGTGCTCCACCCACCACCATCCATCACCACGGCAACGATGGAAAGAACATCCTCAGTGCCGGTTGGTGGTCCTCCGATGACCTCGTTTATTTTAGCGGATTCTCCTTTTATTGATCGTGCTTTTAAATGTTTTCTTTCTCATTGTTTGATTTGATCTGTTTTTGGTTTTTCACATTAAATAATGAAGCAACATTTCACATTTTCAGGTTTTTTATTTGTTTTTTTGTTTATCTCCATCTTTCAAATGGAACTGACATGATTGTCTTCTCTGCGCCCCCTGCAGGTCAGGACGGGACGCTGCAGTCTTTCTCCACCGTCCACGAGCGTTTCAACAGGAGCCTGGGTCACGGTCAGTGAGTCCAACCAGACTCTGTTCAAAAAGTTTGGATTTTAAGATGCTACGCTGAGTGCACAGGAGAGATGCTCTGTGATTGGTCGATATCTGCTGTTTGATGTGTCGTCCACAGATGATGTAGTAAAAGATGTTTTTTCTCTTTTCCTCTGTTTCATTTCACCACGAACAAGAAAAAAAATAAAACGCTGCTTTTTTATTTCACGACTTTTGTTGTTGTTGTTACATTAGAAGCTGATTGGTGGATTCTTTTTAGCCACATTGACCTCTCTGCCAATCAGACGAGCTCTCGTGTTGAGCTCTGCTTCATTGAGAAACATGATAAAATGCAGATGATCTGAAGGAGGCTGAACGTCATTCTCTGCTTGCGTGTTCTGTCCAGGTTCCATCAACAAGAAGAAAGAGAAGAAGAAGAAGAAGGAGGGGTCGTCCAATGAGGAGCTGCGTCTTCCTGCCATCACGGCGTTCTCCTCTGGTGGGGGCTCTGCTCCACTTCACTCTCAGAACTCCACAGACAAAATGTCCCGTTTAAGTCGCAGCTTAAGTCTCCTTTGATTGACAGCTGATAGGTTCTCTCTCCTTTGATTGACAGCTGCTGCCCGTCAGTCGGACTGGGATGGCATTGTTGCGTGTCACCGTGGTCGCCTAGCGACCACCACATGGAACTACCAGCGGTGCACCATGGGAGCTCACCATCTGCAGCCACCAGTCACTCGCAGGGACTCCATCGCTACGGTAATGCCATTGTCACGCCTGTGTTTGTCTAAGCTCCACCCCCCACTCTCTCTGAGGGTCATGTGACTTCCTGCCTCCTGTCTCCAGGCTGTCAGCATTACTTCCTGTGGCAACTTCACTGTGATTGGCTCTTCATGTGGGCGCGTTGACATATTCAACCTGCAGTCCGGCCTGCATCGTGGTTGCTATGGTGACAATGACAAAGGTTCGTTCACTGTTCTCGCCCCTGATTGGTCCTGTCCGTGTCGTTCTCTTGTTAACGCTTCCCCATCTCGTTCAGCTCACTGCGGAGCGGTGCGAGGCGTCGCCACGGACACCCTGAACCAGCTGACTGTCACCGCCGGCTCTGATTGGCTGCTCAAGTTCTGGCGCTTTAAGACCAGGAAACAGGAAGAGCAGCTGAAGCTTAATGCTGCACCAGCTAGCATGATGCTACACAGAGACAGGTAGCTGACAGTTAGCATGATGCTACACAGAAGCAGGTAGCTAACAGTTAGCATGATGCTAACATAAAAGGGTTGCTAACTCTATTCTGTTTATTTTCTCCTAGCGGAATGTTAGCATTAGCACTCGATGACTTCACGCTGCTGGTGGTCGACATAGAAACGAGACGGGTTGTCAGAAAGTTTGCAGGTCACCATGGCAACATCAATGACATGGTGGGTTCAGCAAAGCTAACACAGCTAACAATCTGCTAGTGATAGCATGCTAACAGTGTTCTGCATCGTTTCTCCTCAGACGTTCAGCCCTGATGGCCGCTGGCTGGTTACCGTGGCGATGGACTGCACCATTCGTACCTGGGACGTACCATCTGGATGGTGAGGACGGCGAGGAGACACGTCTGCGTCTCTTCAGAGTCTTTGATGTTTTACTGAACTCGTCTTTGGTTCCTTGTTACTTGAGTTACCGTGGAAACACTTTTAGCTGACACTGAAACACAAACGTTTGGTTATTTGTTTATTGTTTGTTGTTAGTTTGTTGTTTACTTATTTACACTTTAAATTTTGTTTTTATTTTTGTTCTCTCCTCAGTCTCGTCGACTGTTTCCTGGTTGCCATGGCACCGGTGGGTGTGTCCTTGTCGCCGACCGGAGACTTCCTGGCGACGGCTCACGTTGACAGCCTGGGCGTTTACCTCTGGTCTGAACCAGTCAGCTCGCAGGACTTAAATGAATCTGACTTCTGCCCAATCAAAGTGCAGTGCTCAGTTACAGCAATCAATCAGAGCCTGTGTTCTTTTCATGTTATTTTTTGTAAAGATTGTTTGTAAAGATGATATCACTGATCTGTTTGAGTGGCCAATCACAGTGCAGCTCTCCTCCCTCAGGACCAATAAGAGTCTGTGCGGACCTGTGGGGCTCCGCCCCCTGCCGGCAGACTACCAACCGGCTCTGGAGACGCTGCCCGGGGTCACGGCGGACGAGTCGGAACAGGAAGTAACATCAGAGCAGGTCGATGATGCGTACCAGTCAGCTGATCAGTTAGGGGCGGAGCTCGTGACTCTGTCTCTGCTACCAGAGTCTCGATGGAAAAGTCTGCTGCACCTGGACACCATCAAGGTGAGTCTGTCCTCAGACCTGGTCTGGAGTCAGTTCTTCAAAACTACAACAGGAAGCAGCGAGGCCTCTCACACCGCCGCTGCAGCCTGAAAGCTTAAATAATCAGCCGTCAGCGTGACCAATCAGACGCTGTGTTTGTCTGTAGAGGAGGAACAAACCTGTCGCACCTCCTGCTGCTCCTCCTGCTGCTCCCTTCTTCCTGCCAACGACTCCTGGACTCACGCCTCGATTCACATCGCCCACGGCAACCGAGCAGGAAGCACAGGTTCAGCTTTGATCTCTAAAAACACTTCACCTCTGACCCCTGACCTGCAGGAATGACAACAGTAATGATGAATGATGATACTGACGTGTTGTTGTTGTTGTCCTCGTCCTCATCTCAGTCCAAGCTGCTGAGTTGGGGTCTTTTGTCTCAGAGGTCAGAGTTCAGCTCTGATCTGGAATCAGCTCTTCAGTCTGGATCGTGTGAGTTTCAACTTTTTTTTTTATTTCAATGAATTTTCAAATGTTTTTTGTGTTTTTTCTGAACTCAGTCTCTCTGTCTGTCTGTCTCTCTCTCTGTTTGTCTGTCTCTCTGTGTCTCTCTCTCTGTCTGTCTGTCTCTCTCTGTCTGTGTCTGTCTGTCTGTCTCTCTCTCTGTCTGTCTGTCTGTCTGTCTGTCTGTCTCTCTGTGTCTCTCTCTCTGTCTGTCTGTCTCTCTGTGTCTGTCTGTCTCTCTCTCTGTCTGTCTCTCTCTGTCTGTGTCTGTCTCTCTCTCTGTCTGTCTGTCTGTCTCTCTCTCTGTCTGTGTCTGTCTCTCTGTCTGTCTGTCTCTCTCTCTGTCTGTGTCTGTCTCTCTGTGTCTCTCTGTCTGTCTGTGTCTCTCTCTCTGTCTGTCTGTCTGTCTCTCTCTCTGTCTGTGTCTCTCTGTGTCTCTCTGTGTCTGTCTGTCTGTCTGTCTCTCTCTGTCTGTCTCTCTCTCTGTCTCTGTCTGTCTCTCTGTGTCTCTCTGTCTGTCTGTCTCTCTGTCTCTGTCTCTCTCTCCCTCTCCGTGCAGTCGATCGCCCACTGCGTCTCCTGAAGGATTGTGGGCCGGCAGCGCTCTCGGTCGAGCTTGCCTGTCTGTCCTCAGAGGGGGGCGGAGCCAGCAATCTCCTGCTCGCCTTTATTCAAATGATTGACAGCATGTTGGCAAGTGGGCGGGACTTCGACCTGGCTCATGCCTACCTGGCACTTTTCCTGAAGGTCAGCCAATCAGAGCACAGCAGAGTAACTTTGAACTGTGTCCTCTTTTATTGTGAAAACCTTTCCTCAGTTTCCTGTTTGTCATTTTTTTGTTTTTCAGCTTCACGTCCGCTCGCTGTCGCAGGACTCTGTCGCCATGGCAGCGTTGCTCCGCCTGTCCTCCCGTTTGGAGGCGGGGTGGGCGGGGCTGCAGGCATCATTTGACCAATCACTGTGTCTGCTGTCATACGCCAAGAGTGCACTGCTGTGATGCTCACACGTGCACACTCTCACACAGTGTTGTATTAAAACTTGTTGGATGCTGTTTCCTGTTTTTAATTTTCTTTAACATTTTTCATTTTTACAGTTTTCAGACAGCTTTTAGGTTTTTAGATGTATTGATTCAGCTGACATCAGTTTATTACTGATTATTGATCAGGATCAGCTGATAAGTGGAGGGAACGTTCGTCCAGCAGAGCGCGCGACAGTAAAACGTTTCCCTCAGTTTGTTTCTGCTTCATAATTCTGTAAAATAAATAAATAAGGACATAATGCATCAGACTTTTATTTTTTATACTTAACTGAAACATTTAGTTCTAATAACGATCTTTCACGACCTCGTTAGTCATGTTTTAACTGAAGACTGAGGTACTAAATTACTGCATCAGAAGTACTCTGTGTACTTATACACACATACACAGCTAACATGAAACTACATCCACATTATCAATACAATATAATTAATTATTCAAACAGACAAAATTCCAAAAAGTGAATGTTTATTTAAAAAAAAAAAAAATTCATCACACGTTCTGCTGCCATGACATCATCCTGACATCACTCAGACAGCCACAGTTTGAAGGTTCGGTCGTAGGAGCTGGTGGCAATCAATTTCCCATCAGGTGACACGTCGACACCCATCACCTGTAAACACACACAGGTGTGACAAGTTACATATCACAGGTGCCTCCACCAATCAGCAGCAGTGACAGAACTGACCAATCAGAGCACAGCGTCTGTACCTTCCCCTCATGTCCGGCAAGCGTCTTCAGCGGCGTCCAGCCCGGATGACTCCAAACCTTCGCAGTGTTGTCGTACGCGCCAGTCAACAGGAAATGACCGTCTGTGGCTATACACAAACAGGAAGTGATGTCAGAGACACAAACAGGAAACACAGTTGACAAAATCAGATGGAAGAAGGTTTGTGAAAAAGTAGAAGACTGAAGGATGAACTACAATCCTCCACCGGCCAATCAGGCTGCAGTTTACATCCAGTCCAAAGAACAGAGAGACCATCACCTGCTTCAGGTATGGTCAGTAATGTGTGAGGTCACAGTGACCTTTGACCTTTAACAGAAAAATTTAAACATTGAAAGAAATAAAAAGAGATGAAACTAAAGGTTACGTTGGAAGCGGACAGCAGACAGCAGGTTCTGGTGGGCGGGGACTGTGTACAGACACTTCCTGTTTCTCAGCTCCCAAACCTTACAGGTGTTATCACCACTTCCTGTGGCCAGGTGATACCTGACAGAGCACAAAGAAACAAAAACAAAAAAACAAAACAAAAACAAAAAAAAAAACATGAAATCATGAAATGCAGAATTTATGTTGTGGATGTGAAGATGGAGTGTGAAGATGTCGAATGACGACAAAAACCTTTCAAACAAACGTTTGTCAGCAAAGATTTTTAGTTCGAAATATTTAGAAAAAAACATTTTTTTATGTTGTGCTCCTTAATTCTTTCTCTGTGCTCATCTCTGATTGGCTTACCCGTTGGGAGAGAAGTGCAGGCTGTAGATCTCCTTCAGGTGTCCCTCCAGGAAAACAACGCAGCGTCCCGTCCGAAGGTCCCACACCCTGCCAAACGCATCCAGGCCTCTGATTGGACGAGAGCCCAGAGACGGACATTTATATGATGAGAAGTAACACTGACGCCAGCTGCTTGCTAAACGCCACATCAGCCTGCAGTTCTAGTGCTTTCGTCAAGTTCTCAGTATGTTTGCAGCCTCAGCGTCCGCAGGTAAAGACACACCTGTACACAGGTGTGTGGAAACCTTTTATTCTTCAACAGTTCAACTGCTTTCAGTTCCAGCCGAGACACCAACAGACCGACACTTGGACTGCCTTCAGGGCTGAAGCAGAAACTACAGACGAACACGCTTCTATGATGGCTCACCTGTCAGCCGAGAAACACACCTTCAACCCTTCAGCTGCTGAAACACTGAGCCTTGTATCGTACTGTAGTACTACAGTGTACAGGGTGTACTGGCCGGGTGCAGTGTGTAGAGCAGCGTGCAGTGCAGCGTGTATTTTACCCCGTAGCAGCCAGCGACCCATCGGGGTGGAAGTGGAGGTCGTGGACCCCTTTACTGTGACCTTCCTGATGGAGGATCTCCTCCTGGACCTCCAGATCCCACAGACGCCACGAGTTATCGTAACTGCAGAGGACAGACGGACCGACAGACGGTAAGCACTGTGTGTATTAGTACACAGAAATACTCCCGTGAGTCAGCTGGTTTGTGGTTTACCTAGTTGTTCCCAGAAACCTCCCAGACGGATGCCACGCCACTCGAGACACTCGCTCGCTGTGACCCTCGATGTCCGCCACTGGCTCGTCACTATGGCGACCAAGAAGACACAGACAGGAAGAGACAGATTAAATGAGGACAGAAAAGCACAACCGAAAACCCATCAGCCCCCCCCCCCCCCCCCCCCCCGTCTCCTACCTCTCCAGGTTCCACAGCTTCACAGAGCCGTCAGCAGCACACGAGGCCAGGCTGACATCTGATTGGTCGAGTGAGACTCCTGCCTGCGGGCGGAAGACGACCGCGCCCACGTTGGTGTTGTGTCCTTCAGCACAGAGAGTAGAGACAGAGGGGGTGGAGTGAAAACATATTTAAAAGTACAGTATATTTGCAGTATTTGTAGTATAACTCAGTGTTTGTGTTTTTATGCTTTAATCGTCACGTTTCATCTGATTCATCAAACTCAAACTGTCTTTAAACGACCATTTTAAGGGTTAGAAAAATAATAATATATTTAAATTTACTATTTAATGTTTTATCAATACTAAAAAACTGAAGTAAACTTACAGGTGTAAAAATTCAAATCTGTCACAGACAAAACAGAATTCTGACTAAAAAAATGAATCGATATGAAAATTATTGAAAATTTTCAGAGAAACAAAAACATCAATCAATGAATTAATGAATATTTAAGAATGTTTATGACTTAATGTCAAAACACACATTAATATCCATCTTCGCTGCTCCCAGGTGACACGGACAGTAATGTGTGTGTGTACACACCTGTATGTACACACACACATGCAGTACATGTACACACGTGTTATAAATACACGAAATAACTCGTTAACACACACCTTGATATCTTGACTAGACTGAATTCAAAAATGTCTGAAAATATTAACGATCATTTCAGAAGTTTAGTGTCTACGACTTCAAAACCAATATTTCTTGTTAAATGTGTGATTAATAATTGATAACGTGATTAAAAATGATTATACATGTACTGAAAATAAAATGTAGACACAAAATAAATATCAACAAAAAAACACAAACAGCTGAAATAATCTTAAAAAAAGCATGAAGCTCCGCCCACCTCTGAGAGTACGAATCAGGCTGCAGTCGGGGACGGACCACAGCTTACACAGACCACTCCTGTGGGGGGTGTCATGTTAGCATGTTAGCATTAGCTTCACCATTACGTGAGCATGTTAAGATGTGTGTTGCTAGCAGATGCTAATGTTAGAGCTAATGCTACAGTGAGCCGGGCTTGGTACCAGGAGGCGGTGGCCAGCATTTTGGAGTCAGGGCTGAAGTGGCAGAAGCTGATTGGTCGATCATCACCGATCTGACTGCAGAAGTTGTTGAGATTCTGAAGAAGAAGAAGTTTGTTGTTCAGAGATCACGTCCATGTGGGAGCTGTCCTCACACGTCCTCACACGTCCTCTGTCCTCACACGTCCTCTGTTCAGTGGTTCAGTGTTTTCTAAACAAATGTTCTGTCTTTTTGGTGGTTGATTCATATTGATTTTAAGAATTCATTAAATGTCCTACTTGTCTCTCCAGCCCTCAAACAGCTGCCTGGACTTATTTTTTCTTCTTTACTAAATGATTTGACTGTAATTGAGGTCATAGATTTGTTGTCAGTTGAATGATATTGAACCCGTCGGAACATCTTGAATTAATCAATGAACATGAAAGTCTAATTATTGTCCTGTCTCACCCTCAGGCTCTTGTGCAGCTCCTGTTGCCGCATTGTCCTGGTTGCCTCAGCAACATCCCTCTGATCACGTGCAGCCTCAAGACGCCGCATTGCCCTGATGGACCAATCACAGCAAGAGCTTGTGAGACTATAGCTGTGTCCCAATTCAGCGGCTGCATCCTTCGGAGGACCCAGCCTACGCGGTCCCCGGAGGCTGGGTCCTGCGGAGGATCCTCCATCGGCCGCATCAACTATCGCTGAATGGGACGGTCTAGCCTTCGGAGCGTTTCCTGATTACGTCACGACGTCATAACTTCTTCCCTCCTAACCCGGGAAAAACACACGTACGGGGTGCAGAGATGCGCTCGTACAGCTGCTATCGCTTGTAAGAGGAGCGAAATGTAGCCTGTTAAACAACTTACAAATTGACCTGATGTGAATATCTTCACAGCTTCAATAAGTAACTAGTAATTAGTTGACATGCGAGCTTGTACCATTTGTAAGTGAAGGGTTTTAATAAGGCTAACAGTTAACTGAGCTCCACATATCAACAGGTCGCCATTGTTAATAAAAACAATCGGTGCGCAAAGCATCTTGGGATATGGGAGGCCGAGAAGGATAGTAGCGACGCATTCTCCAAATACAGGGAAAAGGAGGACGCATTTGTCGGCTGCATTTGGAGGATCCTTCGAATTTGGATGAATTGGGACAGCCTTCGCGCAACGTTAGGACGTAATCGGCCTTCAAATCCATCCTCCGAAGGATGCAGCCGCTGAACTGGGACACAGCTAATCAGATCAATCCAACGTCTGACACTGCTGCTCAGTTTGAGACAAGAGACGAGAAGAAACAAGAAGAAAAAAGTCAAGAACAAGAGAGAAGAAACAAGAAGAAACGAGAAGAAAAGAGAAGAAACAAGAAGAAACGAGAAGAAACGAGAAAAGACAAGAACAAGAGAGAAGAAACAAGAAGAAACAAGAAGAAACGAGAAGAGACAAGAGACAGAAGTGAAGAGCCATGTTAGCTTCCTCTGTGTCTGATTGGTTAGTTTGTTGCCGACTCACCGTGGCAGAGAGTATTTGGCCAACCAGAGCCGAGCTTCCTTCAAGGAGGCGGAGCCCTCGTGATACCACGTTTGCTGGCACTGTGATTGGTCAGACAGAAAACAAAGTTTCTGCTGTTAGTACATTATATTCTGGATTTAACATGTGACCGTTTTCCAGAGCTCTGATTGGTTCAAACTGTTGTTGTCATTTTAATGTCAGAATTCAGCAATTTGATTTTCACAAAAACGTTCAGGAAACATATTCAAAGGTTTATTTTGAGATACAAAATCAAACAGGAAGTGCAGAGCTTGGGTGTGTGTGTGTGTTCGTGCGCGTGCGTGCCGACCTCGTCATGTGACCTCTTGGCCCTCTCATCATCTCTCCTGGACTTCTTCAGAGCGTCAGGGCCGACCACAGACAGAACGCTCCTCAGCCTGACGTCAAACACCAGAGCAAAGCGTTCTGATCACATTCAACATGAAAGATATTTGTTATTGATCGACTCATCGAGTCCATCGGTGGGTCATTTTCCCCTCAGTAATGACTGCAGACACAGCCAGCTTCTGTCTCTCTGCCTGTCTGTCTGTCTGTCCACCTGCCCGCGAAACCGCTGAAACGAGGGTCTCACCTGCTCCTGAGGAGGCTGCAGGCAGGTGGACCTAATAAACTGGACTCTGTTTCACGTCGACAGACAAACTTTCAGATGCAGATTTTCTGGAACAAAACAAGTTTTTTTTCTGTTAAGTGAAAGAAATTTGAAAATTATGTCCAAACTATTAATTAATCTCCAAAAGACTTTCTGGCATTGCTGATTGGTTGTTGAGTTTCTGAAGCATCTTAAATCTCTTCTTCAAGTACCTCTCACGGCGGTCAGCTGGTCCCTCTCCGAACAACGTGATTGGCTCTCCCAGCGCTCGGAGGCCGGCCTTCACCTCAGCGTCGTCGGTGGAGACGGTGATCTGTCGCGCTCGTCTGCGCCGCTCAAACGCAGCGAGCGCTTCCTGCTGCCGCTCGCTGACCCGCTCCTCCAGCTCCAGAGTCTCTCCTGCACAGCATCATGGGAAAAGAGTGTCACACAAACAAACAAACAAACAAACAAACACACACGTCTACCTGTAGATTACAACATGAGACCCACCTGAAGAGATGTTGATGTTTCCCGCCTCGATCCCTGCCTTCACCGCATCACTTCCTGGCGCCGTGCTGCTCGCCGCTTCTGAACTCAAACGCTCACGCTCTTTTTCCTCCAGGCTTCCGTAGAAAACACGACTCTTCTTCACAGCCGGAGCGGTGTCCTCGTCGTCTGACATTTTAGTTCAGTTCTTCTTCCACCAAAGGCTGCTGGGAAACTACGATCAGACAGAACTTATTTAAACCTCGTCCCCCAACCTCGGAAACCACGGAAATCACGCCGAGAGAAAATGACGAAGGCGGAGAGAAAAACTAAATGATGAAGAGAGAAATGTAGATATTATGAAAGATAGAAAGAAAGTGGAGGAAAGATTTGACAGAAAAGAGTAAAAAACAATATAAATGACCAAAAGTGAGGCATTTCGATGTTACTAGAAAATAAGTATGATTTAAAGAAAAAATAAAAACACAAACAGTATGATAACCCAGAGTTTTATGATGAAAACTGAAAGAAACAGACCAAAAAAACCCCCAACACATTTCCCATAAAATATCCTCAGAATGACTCAAACACTCATCTTCTATGATTTCTGTAATATTTCAGTCAATATTTTTCCTTAAAGCCACAAACTTCCCTCCGCTGAGCTTCTATCAGCTGTTCCCAGGACAATCCTTTGAACATTGAAGATTTTGTTCTTTAAGAAAACCGACAGAATCACTGTGAGAAGTTTAGTCTGATCCTTGAGGAACTTGGATAAAAATTTTAGACGATTTTCCTTAGGATGAGGATAAAAAAAAAAAAAAAAGATTTGGTCAGATTTTAAAGAGGAAAGAGAAATAAAAAGCGAATACGACAAAACGAGCAACACACAGCTAATGTTAGCATTAGCATTAGCATCAAAAAAGACAACGTCACGCATCAAGTCACCCACATTTAGCCGAAACGCCGCAGGTTTGATTGAAAGATGTGAAACTGCTCACCTCTAAATGTCAACTTTAAAACACTTTTCATATAAAACTTACATACGAAAAACAACGACGTGATCTCTTTTCGAAGCGGCGTGACTCGGACCCGGACGTAAACGCGTTATCAACTTCCGGATCAAAGGTTGTTCTTCTGGAAACTGAGAGAGTGGCAACAGCAGACACACACAGGAGGCCAGAAAACCCGCGCAAACACAGCAACAACATACCTGTCAGGTAACGTTATCACAGCAATTGAGAGTATCGTTTGAAGTGGGAAGAACGTTCGTCCGTTTCCGGGTAAATTCAATGTTTTCAGACGGTCGAGTCGACGTTAGCAGGTTAGCTTAGCTTCTCAAACAGCACTGAACTCAGGACTTCATGCTGTTCTGAAAGTTCACTTCTGCTATTTGTTTATGTTTCCACAACTTATTATTCGACACATTTTTATTGACCAGCTCATTAAAGGCATGACGTGGACGCTGAAAATGATCGAATATCAGACCCATAATGCTTTGACAACAAGAAGTCACCTGATTTGTGGTCAGTTAGCAAACTCTGATATTTGATGTTTGTGTCTGTTCTAAATAAAGTGACAGAAGAAAATCAGAAGATGTTGAGGAGGAAACCGACTCGTCTGGAGCTGAAGATCGACGACACCGAGGAGTTCGAGAGCGTCAAGAAGGAGCTGGAGGTGGAGATCAGTATCAGTATCAATCAGTTCTATAGATTAATATCAGCACTGTCAGTCACCCCCCCCCCCCCCCCCCCCCCACACACACACACACACACCACCACCACCACCATTAGTAGAGTCATCGATTAGTAGATCAATTGATCTGTTTATGTGAGCAATAAATCCTTCCAGCATAAACTAAGAAAGCAGTTGGTTAGTTTTGTTTATTTATTGTTATTTATTTGTTGTTTCTGTGAATTTCCTTTTGTGACGTGGCCGCCACAGTGAACTACATCCACAATAATCCAAATCGATCCGGATCAAACCCACTGAAATAGTCTGCAGTTTTTTTCTTGTGACGGACGGAACGACGGACGGACCGTGGATCTGTGTGTCCTCACTGTTGACCCTCAGTTTAATACTCCTGGATATTTATACTGCGTTTCCGCCGGCGGACCGTCGCGGCGTCCTTCTGCTCGACTCTTTCCGTTAGTTTTCTCGTGTTTGTCTGCAGTCGTTCGCTCAGTGTGGTCACATGATCAGAGATGACGTCAGAGCGCCGTCTGATGGTTGGACTGTTCACCTCCACCTCAAACATGTGCACGTTCAATGGAGACGAATGGAAACGTCTTCTGTGCCTCATCTGGGCTCAGATGTTCTGACGTTTTACTGACTGAACAGTTAGTTTGTCAGATCAATAATAAAACTGTTAGTTGCAGTCACATGATACAGAGGACGAACTGTGTGTCAAACGTGTCCATATGTCTGTGGGGAGAGATGCTCCATTCTGTTCAGACAGGAAGTAGATCACCAAAGTAACAAACAAGAAGTCATACTTTTCTTACTCTGCTCACTTTTTTCGGTCAGAACAGGAAAAAAAAACGTGAAATATTTATTTTTCAACACAAACTTTTATTAAGATGCTTTTTTTTTTTTTTTGGTCAGGCCCGGAAGCGTCAGCGAGACGAGGCGGAGTCAGGAGGCGGCGTGGGCGGGGCTTCTGTTATCAGCGTTGACATTATTGGGGGCGGGACCTCTACTTCAGCTTCTTCCTCCACAGGGGTGTCGAGGGCGGAGCTTATCAACGAACGAATCGGCTACAAGCCCCACCCCAAACCAGCGACACTGCCTACCTTATTTGGAAGTTTACAGTTTTAATAAGAAATAAAAAAAAATGTTTGAACAGAAAAAGTTGTTCCAGTTTATTTGTTTCACAATAAAATGTTAAAAATAAAAGCCTGTGATAAAATGATGACGAAGCTCAGATTCTACAGAGGCCCAGAGAGGTCAAAGGGTGGAGCTAACACACCCTCTGATCCAGGAACAGTTAGTGTGCCGATCCTGTTCCGACACATGGGTGTAATCACTGACTATCGATCACTGATAATCGATAATCAGACAGGGAGTCTGAGTGGGTTCAGTCCAACACACAAAAACAAGATTTACATTTTTCTTTCCATCAGCAACTTCTCGGATCTTTAAAGCTTTTTTTTTGTCAGATTCAACTGCATCACAGACACATTTAGCAAACTGAATCCTGAATATTTGTATTTTTTTCAGACATGAAATGTCAAAACATGTAAAGTCAAAAAACCTCACACATTCTGACAATAAAGTTTGATTTCATGGATTAATGAACACTGACAGATTATTATTATTGTTTTTGGGATTTTTTTATGGAGGCCCTGAGTAGACATGAACAAAAATGTTCTATGTGAATGTTAGCTCATGTCCCTTCAGGGCCTCCGTACAGCATCAGCACAAACTTTATGATTTCATCCAAACACACACACACAGTGACACACAGACGGTTTGCACCTAAAATGTTGAATTTTATTGTTCGTTATCTGTTTAACATTTCACCTTCCAACCGTTTTCCTCCGTCCTCAACATAAAAACAGTGAAAATCAAGTTACAGCCATGAAGAAACACTGTGGAAATGTTTTTGGCAAAATCATTTTTGTTTTAAATTATGTGCTTAAAAGTTAAAAGGTTTTAAGGTTTTACAGCAATAACTTACGTTTTACAGTGTTATTTGTTTCCAAGGCGACACAGAGCGAGAAGTTTTCGGCAGGTTTCAGATGAAATGAGTTCTGTTCAGCAAACTTCTCTCTCTGGAAAAAACGCAGATTGTGTGAGTGAGGTTCTGAAAAAAGGTTTTTAAATCCATCGACAAGAAAACGTTCCAGTCTGTCGATTAGAATAGACATGAGTGAACATTTCAAATGAAACACGTGAAAAACGTGAAAAACATGTGAAATGTTCTACAGAATCCAGATTTCAGGACATTTTGGATTTTCTGGAATTCATCTTGCCTGAAGTTAAAAAGACTGATTGAGGTCAAAGTTACGTTTGACATGTTTAATCTTCGTCTTCAGTTTCAGACACTAAACTGTCTCAATGTGGAGAAATAAATTAATTTTTACGACAGAGGAAAAATCTCGTTTTCAGAACCGAAAAAAAAAAAGAACATGAAAACTTCCAAAATGGCAGAATCAGCTCAGACGCTACAGCTAGCAGAAACATTATCATTGTTATCATCATCGTCATCGTCATTATATCACCATGGTAACTGTCATCGTTAAGGTGGGGGGCGGGACCATGCGGGGGACACAGGCAGAGAGGGGCGGGGCTAAGCGCTACACATCATTTTAGTGGTATAAAAACATAAAAAGTTCATTTTTAAAGTTTTCTCTCATCGAATAAAGAAGCTTGAATGACAGGTGAGAAGAGCTAATGAGGGGAGAGGAGGGAGGGGAGGTGGGCGGGGCTAGCACTTAAATACAGACTTCCTGTACAGTTGAGTTCACAAACACTTTCCGACGTTTCTCCCTTCGTATTTACATTTCCTCCACTTATCAGCTGTCCCAAGTGTGACGGCCATTTGGCGTCCAACTAGTTCCAGATCCTTCTTCCTGTTTCTGCTCACACTGATGTCACGATGTACGAGCCCCTTTCACCGCCGCCACTGCCACCACCGCCGGCACCTTCTCCTCCCTTTGGCTCCCGTTTTTTGGTGACGGGGGTGGGGATGAGTGAAGGCCGTGTGGGGGTGGTTGATGATGTCGTGGTGGTTGGCGTGGCTGTGGTGGCAACATCAGCATTGCTTTTTCTCGGGCTCGGGGTGTAGTTGAAGGGGCTGACTCGAGCCGCCACAGCGCCACTGCGCTGCTGACTGCGCTGCTGCTGTTGCCTTTCGGGCGGAGGCTTGTCGTCGAGGCTCTCGCAGCTCCGCCGCAGATTAAGGTTGGAGGACGAGGAAGAGGAGGAAGAGGAGGGGATTTTTGAGGGGGCGGGGCTGTCGATGACAGGCGGGGCATTAGCAGCAGTGGGAGAGCGGGCTGAACAGGAAGAGGAGGATCGTGGGTTGTTGACGGGACAGTCCTCCAGACGAACCCACACGTCTTCTGATTTGTCAGTGAAGTTCCGCCCAGCTGATGAGTCACCGCCACTGCTCTTTGCCTTCCTCCACGTTCCCTTTGACCTCATGGTGCTCTCCTCTTCGCTCCGCCCCTTGTCACTGGACTCCGACGACGCCGACAACACTGACGAAGAGCTTCCTGTCCTCTTCCATGTCCCCACACGTGGTAACGATGTTGAATGTTTACCGCCACCCCCTCCTCCACCCCCGCTGCCATTCTCCCGTTTCCAGGTGCCGGTGCGACTGAACCGTGACGATGTCACTTCCTGTGGGCGTGATGGGCTCTCAGAGTGGGAGCGGTTGACATCATGTCTCCTGGTTGTTGGTGGCAGCGGCGTATCAGGGCTGGACGGTGACTCTAACGTGGCTGCTGCCGCAGCTGCAGACTCCTCCAGCTTCCTCTTCAGCGTCGGACTCGGTGCTTCTTTGATGAAGGTCGACTGACGAACAAGCGCCGGCTTCTCCGGCTCTGCTTTCTGCTTCTTTGCTGCTGTGGAGCTGCTGACTCTTGAAGCCGACTCACTCCTCGGGATGCCGCCGGTCCTCGATGCTCCGCTCTGTTTGGCTGGTCTGGAGGCAGATGACGATGATGATGATGCGCTTCCTGGAGACGCTGTGCGCGGCAGCTGCGACAGCTTCCCTCCTTTCTGATTGGCTGTGGAAGCTCGAGACGGTGTGGAGTCCCGAGAGGACCCGCCTCCTCTTTCAGCGCCATCGATGCCTCCTGGAGCTTTGGCCACAGCTACTGCTCTGGGTTTGCTCCTCCCCCTGGCTGCTGGCTCCGCCCTTGGCTTACCTGTGATCAGGCTCCTATACACCTTTTTCCCACCTCTCACCACCTTCGCTTCCTCCTCCTCCTCCTCCTCCTCCTTCTTCTTCTTGGCCTCCAGTGTGGTGTGTTCTCCAGCTTTCAGGATTCTTGCCCCTCGCTTCACCGCCGCCTCACCTTTCTCCTCCAACTCTTCTTCTTCTGCGTTGTTATTGGTAGCTGGCAGGCGGAACGGCGAGCCCACAGACTTCAGGGACAGGACTGAGTCAGAGTCTGACGACGGTTGGCGGGAAAGCGACGAGGCGGCAGCAGCCGCAGCGTTCAGGCTGCTAACAATAGAGTTGGCACCTTCCTGGATCGCCTTCCAATCAAAGGACTCGGAGTCAGGGGAGGCAGGGCTTTTCGGCACCTCTGAAGGCTCCTCCTCAGCCAGAATGCCGTTGTCGGCTTTGGGAGCAGGAAGTGGCGTGCTGACAGCGGCGGAGACAGTGATCGCAGCAGCTTTCTTCTTCTTCTTGGGCATGGCGGAGCTGATGCATTCCTGCAGCAGGTCGTCCTCGGAGTCGATGCTCAGCGAGCTGAGTGACGAGTTCCTGGAGAAACAGACGGGCGTGTCCTCCACATGAAATGCTTTGGGGGCATAGCCACTGGCCGCAGGGGGGCGGGTCTTTGGCTCCGGCTCTGGAGGAGGAGGAGACTTTTTTCCCGCTTTGCCTCCATCTTGCTGCTCAGACGGCTGCGGTGGAGCAAACTCCTTGTTGTTGTTCTCTTGGTCGATGTCACTCAGCGAGCTCAGTGATGAGTTTCTGGAGAAGCAGACGGGTGTGTCTTCGATGGCAAACTTCTGCTTTTCGTCTGTGGCTGTTGGATTGGTCACAGGTTTCGTTCGGGGGAAAACTGCCGCTGTCTGCTGCTTTCTCTTCCTTCCTTCTTCTTCTTTTGTTTTCTTCTCTTCGTCCTTCTCACCGCCATCATCTTCATCAAAGTCGAGTGAGCTCAGCGAGTCATTGCGTGAGAAGCAGCATGGCGTGCCTTCGATGGGCGTGTAGTGGCGTGGTGAGTCAAAGGCAAACCCTGGTTTTGCTTTGGCAGCTGATGGTGTGGCAACACTGTACATCGCCCGCTGGGGCATTGGCTTCACAGGCGACGTCGGCTTCTTCTTCTGCTGCTGTGGGCCAAGAGGAGGCGGAGCTGGGGGAGGAAGAGGTGGAGGAAGGGGCGGTGTTTGGAGGTGCTCGCTGTTCGCCGCTGCTCTAATGGGTTTTCTGGGTTTGGCTTTCGGCATAGCAGCACTAATACACTCGGCAAGAATGTCATCACCATTCTCGCCCTCAGGAAGTCCAGCCCGCCTCCCTTGGGCAGAGGTGGGAGGACCTACAGATATGGAAGCTGTTGCTGCCTCCTCATTGGGTGGAGAGTCAATGGTGAGGTCACTGAGCGAGGTGGCCGTGGAGAAGTTGAGCGGTGTTCCCTCCACACAGTAAACTCTCGGCACTTCCTCTGGTGGCGGGGGCACGTCCTTCCTCGGCTGTGACTGGGTGCAGCTTTGGGGTGGGAGGAGCTTGTAAACAGGAAGCTGGCTGGGTTTCCGCGGCGCTGCTTGCTGCGGTTTCTTTGGTTTCCGTGATGACTTGGGCATGGCCATGTTGATGCAGGCCTCCAGGATCTCGATGTCGTCGTCGTCATCTGATTCATCAAGGATTGGTTTTGGCACCTCCGCCTCCATCACCTCGTTCCTTCCATCATCATCCTCTTTCTTCTTCTTCATCTCTCCTGCAATGTATGGTTCATCCAGACTGAGCGCGCTTAAACTGGAGGCTCGTGAGAAGCCATGCGGCGTGCTCTCTGTAGCGAAGTGCAGCAGGACATCAACGCTGCTCTCCTCCTCATCCTTCTTCTTGGCCTTTTCCTGCTCCTTTGTTTTCTGTGCTGGCGGCGGCAGTGGCGGCGTCTTGGCACGGCTCGGCGGCATGGTCTGTCCCGGGCTGTCGGGCAGGTCGCTGGGGCTGACCACGCCACTTGGCACTCCACTGCATGGCTCGCTGGAGCGCACAGAGCTGGCGATGGATGAAGTGGAGAAGCTGTCAAGGGAACTGACAGACGTGCAGCGACTGAACATCAGTGGCGTCTCCTGAGCATACGGCTGCTCCGGCGGGCTCTTAGGAGTCCGGGCACCTGAAGATGATGTCACATGGTGGTGATGGTGGTGATGGGCATGACCGTGATGGTGGTGATGACCTCGTCTTCCTCGTGTGGAGGGAATGGTGGTAGCAGTGGCGGTCTGGCTCTCTGCCTCCTTCTGCTGCCTCTGCTGTTGCTCGTGTGCATCTTTCTCGCTGACAGGAAGTGTTGGGTAGTCATTAGGGCTGCCCCCGCAACCGCTGACAACGCTCCCACCTCTCCTCCTCCCAATGACATCAACTTCCTCCTCTTCCTCCTCTGATGACAGCGAGGAAAGTGAGCTGCCTCTGGAGAAGCAAATGGGCGTGTCCTCCACACAGTACGTTTGTGTCGACTCCTGGTTGCCTTTTGGCACCGCCCGATTGGCTGAGGGTGGAGGTGGGCGGATCTTGTTGGCAGAGGATGATGGAGGAGGGGGGGCAGGTGGGGCAGCAGTTTCTTCTGGCTTAAACAGTGGTTTGCGAGCAGTGTCAGTGCCATACTTCAAGCTGTAGTCGATTGGCTGCTCACCTGTGGAGTCACCGCCATAGCTTGATGTTGCTGTAGCAACGACGTAGCGTGGCGGCGGGACAGACGGCATGCGGCTGTTGGTTGTTGCTGGGTCACTGCCGTCATTCCTCCTCCTCAGCCTGGTGTCCTGTTCATCCTCGTCGTCACTCTCGATGCCGCCGCGGTGACTTGGACTCTGTCTCCCAGAATTCAATTGTTCATCAGAGTACTTCAGGCTGTAATTGATGGGTGTGTCCAGCTCAGCACCATCATCGTCTGCCATGTGATTGGCACTGCGGATCTTGTGTGCCAAGTCAGCCGGGTACTTCCTGTAGACGCAGCACTTGTTGGCTCCGCTCTCATCTGATGAGTAGAAGGGCTCCGATGACGGTTTGGTCTTGCCGCGGTTGCCATAACCGTCAGCGCTCGTCACGCTGTTGAGGCTGTCACTGGATGCTCTGACACTGGGTGGGAACACTGGCCGAGCATACGCCGCTTCCTCACTTGTCCTCTTTGACCCATCTCCGTTCTTCGGGCTGGAAAGCACTGGTGTGTTGGCGTACGAGCGTGTTGTGCTCCCTCCTCCTCCTGCGCCGTTACAACCCCGGCCCTTCCTGTGTGCCGCCTTGGGGCTCAAGTTGTCAATGTTGTCGAATGTCTCTGACAGCTGCTGGGCATCCAGCTCCTCAAATAACGCCTTTTGTTTGCGGGCGTGCAATGACGGGGCGCCAGCGCCTGGTGACACCACGCTGGCGTCCTTGTAGCGTGCCGGCCGGTTGGCCATCAGGTTACGCAGGGCAGCAGCACTGCCCATAGCGATCATTTTATGGCGGGAGTGGATGAGGTTGCGCAGCATGCCCACAGCACCCAGCTCCCATAATGCCTCCTGGTCTTTAGCGTCTCTAGCCGACAGATTCCACAGCGTCCCGCAGGCATTGGAGACGATGGTCAAACTGTGAGACTTCAGGTGCTGCAGCAGAGTTGGCAGGCAGCCGTGCTCACGCAGGATCTGCCTGCAAGACATGGTGCAGGCAGAAGGGAGATGAATCAGCAGCTGTCAGTATTTAATGCACATGGAGGAGACTGTAGATTATCACAGGTTGCTGACTTGTTTACACTTATCTACCTGTGCGCCTCGTTCGTGGCAATGAGGCTGGAGACGTTGCGCAGGATACCACCGCCGCTCTCGATGATGGCAAGTGTGTTTGTGTGGCTGCGGTGCGTCAGCGTTCCCACCAGGAAAGCCAGAGCACCGTCCACAGTGCAGATATCAGCCTTGTTCTCCGTACAGTGAGCCGACAGGTTCCATAGCGCACTCAGTACGGACTTCAGAGTGGACTCCTGACGCAAGAGAAGAAAAGTGAAAAACGACAGAAGAATTTATTTATGAGCACCGTCAGTCCAGGGAGACGACAAAATAAATAAATGAAGACAAACCAAACAATAGAAAAGCTGCTTTTATTTACCTTCTGGACCTCGAGGGCACAGCCCATCAGCGCTCGCACGCTGCCGACCTCGCGTAGGGTTTTCTTACTGTTGACATCAGCACGCCACGACAAGTTCCTCAACACACTCGCTATCACCTGAAAAACAGGCAAAATACAGAAAATATGTGAAATCAAAACAAAAGAACAAACAACTATTCAAAACCTGGTTTGTACAACCAACGTGTTTATGTCCTGACACCAACAAATACACTTAAATAAATACACATCAAGAACTCAAAGCCTCCACCTTGGAGGTGGCTACTCAGAGTTATGATCGGAGGGTCATCACTGTCTGACAGTGAGAACCGAGGAACCAGCTGGTAGAAACCAGGTGTGAAGGGAACCATCGGGTATGAGGACTGTTATTACAAGTCACTGAGTCTTTGCTGAGAGCTGCAAGTCAAACATTCACGGAGGGTGTTGGACTCCATCTGGTCGATGGTCACAGGTTCACAGGTGCAGTCAAGGTGTGGAGAACGTCCATCCTCCGGCGAGCAGCAGGATGACGGTCGGCTCCTCCCGGTCTGACATGACGGTACTTTGGAGAACAACAGATCATTCCCTTCAGTTTGGACTCACTGTCACTGTCACAGGTGAAGGAGTTCAAGTATCTCAGGGTCTTGTTCACCACTGAGGGTCTTCTCTCTTCTAGTCCTCAGCTGTGGTCCTGGTCTCTGAGTTTCCTTGGCAAGTGTCTAGACTCAGCTTTAGAGACCAGGTGAGGAGCACAGGCGAGAACCATTTCTCCTTTGTGCTGGAAGGAGTCAGTTGAGGTGGTTCAACATCTGATCAGGCTCCTCCTGAACTCCCCGTGGATCTCCAAACGGGAGGAGGCCAGGAGGTCACAGCTGAGGACAGGTTGATGTCTGGACTGGTGTATTTCAGCCGTGTGCACGATGGCGGTTGTTTCTGTCTGTGTTTGTTGTCCTTTTCTTTGTAAGAAAACTTTGCAGAACCCCCCGATGACATGACATCACAATGCTCTTTAACATCACAACAATAAACCAGAATTCCACTCCTTGTTTTGGAAAAAGGTTCAAAGAGCTGTTTTAGTCGACATAAAGCAACCAATGAATGAATAAAAGTTGTGTCATCACTTGCTGCTTCACGTTGGACTGACGGCACACCAGCACAGCAATAACTGATGAATGGATAGACTGACTAATAAATAACAAATAAAATATTTACAAAATAAAACTCATTGTCACTGACAAACAGAAAAAGAAAATAAAAATGGGGAACAACTTCAAGCTTCACAAACAGGTGTCAGCTGACTGCCATGGTAACGTGAATTTACCTGCTGCAGGTCCTCGCTGTCAGACTTCAGCTGAGCAACCATCGCTCTCATACAGCCCTTCATGGAACACAGCGTGGCCTGATGGGAGAAACGACAACACGGCTGGTGTGAACTGAAGCAACACACAAGTTTACACCTTCAAAACATCAACGATGCACGTTTGTCTTTTCCTTCAACCTTATTGGCTACATCTCCGAAGGTGAGGTTGGTGAGCGCCATGCCGGCATATCGCCGCAGCGTGACGCTGTAATGATCGCTGCTCAAACCGAACATCTCGCAGTCCACCTGAAGCAGCTCTGCCACTGCCTGCAGACCACCTGAAGGGACAAATAACCCACAGAAAAACTGAATCAATAAGCAGCGAAGCAGTCAGGAAACAGGAAATCAGTGAGAGTCGAACGAGAGTGGAACAGTGCGAATCAGTCGCTCAGCCAATCAGCTGTTTGCTCCTCAGACTCACCCAGTTCGTTCATGGCGTGTCGGTGTTCTTCATCGAAGGACAGTTTCATGAGGACGCAGACGGCAGGACAGATTTGATGCTCCACTGGAGACGGCACTGAAGACACATCACACTATGTTTACATATAAATACAATGTACAATACTTATACATAGACACAGTATTTATACTCAGAAAACATGTAAACACGTTCCAGAACACTGATGCTAAACGTCAACACGAGGAGGAAAAATGATCTGAATGTTTTCTGAAAGTTTTACAAAGAAAGTTTTGGTCATGTGACGTGTGCTGACTGTCAGTCCTCCTGATTGGTCAGGAGTGTGTGACATCACTCACTGGGGTTGTCTTCCTGGTCGACGCCCCTCTCATGGTTCTCCTGCCAGCTCCAACACGCCTCGCAGTAATGGCGCACCTGCTCCAGCAGGTGCAGCACCCTGATCTCGCGGCGCCCTCTCTTGTCGTCTGGCTGACTGTGGACGATGTTGTGCAGCGCCGCCGACGCCCGCGCACGAGCCTCTTTACTGCCACGAGAGTTACCTAGGCAACGGGAGACAAACAACAGGTGAGATGACAACGTTACCTGGCAACGAGAGAAATAGAAATGACCGGGCAAGAGAAGAAAGTTTCCTGAGGCAGAAAAGGATGAAAACATCTTCGACATTTCACTTCTATAATAATGGTTACCTAGCAACAGCGAGTCCTTGTCGTTGCCGTGCAACAGCTGGATGAGCAGCGGCAGACAGCCGGACTGACGCATGGCGATGCACGAGTCCTGCGAGCTCGACATGGCGAGCAGCGTCCGCGACATGTCATCCTTATCATGAGTCCCCAACATGGACAGAAGACTGTACACCATCTCCACCTGCAGGGGGCGACACAGAGGTCATGTCTCCAGCATGAAGGTGAACCCCCCCCCCCCCGGTTCTGACAGTCTCACTCCACAGAACTTCTAACCTTGGTTCCCAGGTGGCTGGTGATTCGTCGAGGCACAGAGTAGCTCGCCTCATTGGCTGGCTCATGGTCCAATCGGCTGCTGGAGCTCTGGAGGATTAAAATAAAGAAATACAGAAAAATATTCAAGATTTAAAAAAGAACAGAGATAAAATAACGAAGAAGAATAAAGGTCAGGTCACCTGAGCCCCAGCCAATCCACTGCTGTCGCTTGCCCCCTGAGCTTCCTCCACCTGGGGGGGACAGAGACGAATCATTCAGAGTACGTGCAGACAGAAGAACGCTGCTGCCATCATCACGTATTTACAACATATGTGAGAACAGAAGGAAAGAAACACGTTGTGTTTGTACGTCATGACTTCTGACCTCAAGTAATAACACTCAGACTGTGTGAAGAGAAGTGAGGGAAGAGCAGGTGAGCAGATTAAAGAAGTTTAATGATGAAATGAGAAACAATTGACCACAAACACGGAAGCGTCTCTTTCAGATGTTGGTCAGGGTTGACGTTCACACACCAGGACTGGATGGAAACAAGCATTCATTCCTCTGCTCTTTGATGAAGGACGTTCAGCTCGTTTGACACGCTCTGATGTGACCAGACAACATGTGGGATGAACGAGTTCGGTCGTAGTTTAACGCGCCTGTCAGTCAGTACGGAGAGCGAACGTGTTTCCATCACGACTGTTCTCACATCACATTTATGTTCCAACATCGTGAAAGAACAGGTGAGGTTACCTGCAGGCGAGCTCCCAGTCTCAGGATGTCTTTCTCTATCTGCTGAATACGAGACACACGCGCCTGGAGAGTGACACACACACACGCACGCACGCACACACACACAGACAGACACACGCACACACAGTGTAAACCAGGTGTGGCCAGGTGATGTTGACGTTACAGACGTGGTGCTTTGAAAGCTGAAGCTGAAGGACTCTACTGAGCTCAGTGGGCTCAAGTTTGAGGCCTGAAGAGACTTTTTCAGCGCTGCACTCAGTGGAGGAGACGCCATCTTTGAACACAGTACCCACTTCTACTGAATACATCCACGTGTGCACTACTGTCTGTAAACAATCCCACAATGCGACGTGTCAGAGACTTGCTGTATGGCATGGGACACACTTGGCTACTACCTGCTGAATGTGTGTGTGTGTGCCTGTGTGTGTGTGTTGGAGACAGCGAAACAGTCTCCAGGTGAGTTCAAACCTGAGCTCTCCTCTCCATCTCCTGACAGGAGCCCAGCTGCTCCTCCATCGCCGAACGGATCTGACGAGCCTCAAACTCCAGCTGACGACGACTCATGTCCGTCTGCAGAGTGAACTACAAACACAAAATTACAATGTAACTCCAGCTGATGCCTCGTGTCCGTCTGCAGAGAACTACCAAACATGACCAAACATCCAAGAACGGCAGAGACCGAAAATGTCACCATGAATGACACATCTGTCAGAGAGCTAATGGAGCTGTTCATTTACATTTTCAGTGAGTGGCAGACTGTCGATCCTCTTTGTGAGATTCTGCAGCTGAGCGTAGTACCAGTCCTTCTCCTTTTCCTCTTTCTCTAGCTCAGCCAATAGGAGTGACCTGTCAGGGAGCAGCAACCAATCACAGAGCAGAACAGAGAGAGAGAGAGAGAGAGAGAAAGAGGAGCCAACCACAGAAAAGAGGGAAATCAAAAATCTGACAAAGCCCACGATGGCCACAAAAAAAGCACAAAAAACAAGAGAAATATAAAAGTACAAACGAGAAAATAATATAAGAGTACTATCAGCAGTCCCATGAGTATTACTACTTACAGCAGCAGAATTAGCAGTACATTCGCATTAGTACTCAACATTCAATTCAATAGTCCTTTATTTGTCCCGCGAGGGGAAATTCCAGTACAGTACTGTAACAGTAGCAGTAAGAGTATTAGTTCAACTACCAGGCATTATATTTGTTGGAGCTGTGGTATTTCTTTTAGTTTCCTGGAATCGAAGTATTCCCATTATCAATGGATGCTTTGCGCATTTCTTTCTGCACAAATACTACAAGCAGAAGTAGCACTGTGGTGGTAGCAACAGTCACGAGCACTATTAGTGCTGGTAGTACAGTAATAGAATTTATAGTATAGTCACAGGTGTTCTCTCAGCAGTACTGGAGCAGTGCTAATACCAGCTGAACTAACAAAAACTGTATTTGTTGTAGTACTTGTTGTCTGTGACATCCTCGCCTCTTTCGCTGCTTGTCTTTGTGTCGTGTGTTGCAGATGCCCTGTAGGAGTGATCAGGTCACGGTTTACTGCAAACACCTGGGCCCAGACTAGTACAATGATCAGGAGTAGTACCTACAGCAGTGCTGTGCTTGGTACAAGTACTTACAGTAATGGTACAGTTGTAGTGGTATGCTCAGTGGTGCTATGAGCATCAATCGTTCTGTCAGTGGTATTAGCAGAAATACTACCAGTGCAGTTGCAATGGTACTGTCATCCATATTCTCAGTATTCACAGGCCTTGTAGTTGTAGAGTCATAGCAGTACTCTCTGTCGTGCTATTGAAGTTATGGTATTGCAATAGTGGCAGTACTAAAAAGTCGCAGTATATACAGTTGTGATATTCTTTATAAAGTAGTACTTCATAAAAGGTAGTATTCTTAGTGGTGTTATCAATAGCAGCATGTACAGTAGGGGTCATACTACTCCCAATAATACTATCAGTCCTCTCAGTAGTACCTCTCCTTCTCCAGCTCCTCCAGGCAGCGGTCGTGGCTGTCTCTGCCCACAGACGGCAGACCTCTCCTGGGTAAAGCAGCGGTTGTGAGGGGGCCTGGAGATCCAGAGCCTCCAGCTGCTCCTCCAGGAGCTCCAGAGCCAGAAGAGGCTGAGCTGGAGGAGGATGAGGAGGGCAGAGTAGGTCTCGACCTGGGCTTAAAACCTCCAGAGTCCAGGCTCATCTCTGGAGGAGGAGAGACGTCGATGTCAGCTTACACTTTAGAAAGATATAAACGCAGTCCATCTACCATTTACTGTGTGTATGTTGTTTGCATTTGTGTGTGTGTTTGTTTCGTTCACCCTTCAGTCTTTCGATAAGTTCCAGCTGAGAGCCAGACGCCTCTCCAGACTCTTCTTCTATGGTGCCCTGCAGCTGCTTCAGCACTTCCTGTTTGACATGAATGGACAAGAAGTGGTCCAGAGTTACATCACAGTGTACTGTTGTGCACCACAGCATGTTTTCTGATGTGACCACAGGGGGGAACCAGAGACCCTCATAGAGCAGAAAACACACATGGAGCGTTTAGAATCAGATTCTGGACATACAGAGGCTTTAAAATACAAACATGCTCCTGACAGTCGATCACAGCCCTGATTCCAGAACAGTCTGGACTGTAAAACACAAATCAAACCACAATCAATTATCAATAATCAAACTGTTCACTGACAGCAGTTTCATGTGTTCATCTCCTTCATTCTTCATGTGTTCACAAAGTGGTGAACTCGCTCCATCCTCTGTGATCGACTGAGTCTTTCCAGGACGCCCCTTTCATACTCAATGTGGCACGGTGGCACGGTGGCAACACTGTCGCCTCACAGCAAGAAGGTCTCTCGCTGCGGGCACCGGGGGCGTGTCCTCCACCATGCCTTCGGTGCCTTTCTGTGTGGAGTTTGCATGTTCTCCCCGTGTTCACCTGTAAAATATACCCCCACTAAAAACATGAAGATCACCACCTGACCAATGGTGACGGCGAGATGGGTCCCCGGGCGCCGGTCTGGCTGCCCACCGCTCCTGGTCTGCCGCGGAGGAGGGACGGAGGAGGAGGGACGACCAGGATGGGTGAAATGCGGAGGACAAATGTCACCTCGTGTGCAGTGTTCCGTGCATGGTGCATGTGTGTGACAATAAAGGGGAACGTCCCCCCCCCGATTCTTCTTATTCTTCTTCTCAATCATGATCCTCTCACCTGTCACCAATGAGCCTGTGGAATGTTCCAAACAGGTGTTTTTGGAGCGTTTCACATCTTTCAGTCTGTGAAACGTGTTGCTGCTTCAGATTCACAAGAGATATTTACAGAAATCAATGAGGCTGATAAGGAAGAACATTAAATATATTGACTTTGAGCTGATTTCAGGTCAGTTTGTGTCAGAGAGGATCAGATCAGGTGATCACTTCCTGTTTGATTCATGTTTTACACAGCGTTGCAACTTTTCAGGAATGAAGGCTGTACAATAAAACAAATATTCTATCAATACATTATTAAAATAATGAGGTTGATGCTGAAATGAAACGAGTAACACGTTGGAAAACACAAAAGGAATAAAATGGTGTCGACCACAAACACTCGTCTTTTCACTCACCACGATGAAACGACAGCGTTCATACAGCGACATGATGGAAACTAACAACACTCAGACTGTCCGTGTGTTATCCGCTCATTGACAGAAAACAGGAAACAGGAAACAGGAAATGGGAAGTGAGTGTGTTTGGAGAGGAAGGATGCAACAATAAAGAACAAGAAAACTACAAGTGAAAAACAACAAAACAGAGACATGAAAATAAGACTAAACACAAAACTATGAAGAGAAAACAATAAAAATCAAAGAAAGAAACAGAAAATTATTTAAAACAATAAAGAAAAACTACAAAAACTAAAGATTGACAAGGAATTTAAAAATGATGTACAGATTAGAATAAATACAAAGCACACAGAAACAATAAAAAACAGAAAAAAACAAAACAAACACTAAGAGCGCAAAAAACTATGAGACAAAAAATATGAAAGAAAGAAGATGAAAAGAACAGAGCAGCAAATAAAAGAGGAGACAAAAATAAGACAAAGAAGAGGTGAAGAGGAGACAAAAACAAGACAAAGAAGAGACGAAGAGGAGACAAAAATAAGACAAAGAAGAGGTGAAGAGGAGACAAAAACAAGACAAAGAAGAGACGAAGAGGAGACAAAAACAAGACAAAGAAGAGACGAAGAGGAGACAAAAATAAGACAAAGAAGAGACGAAGAGGAGACAAAAATAAGACAAAGAAGAGGTGAAGAGGAGACAAAAATAAGACAAAGAAGAGACGAAGAGGAGACAAAAACAAGACAAAGAAGGCGAAGAGGAGACAAAAACAACAATAACAAGATAGAAAAGAAGAAAAAGAAAAACAAAGAAAAGTGTCAGTGAAGGTGAAGACGAGCAGAGACCACAGACAACTCCCAGCAAAGATCCTCTAACACACAGACATCTCACTCTGAACAACAACAACAACAACAACAACAACAACAACAACAACAAGCTCATTCTGAAGCTTAGAGCAGCTGTGATTGGTGGAAAATACTACAGGTTTGTCCACAGCAGTCAGTACCTGAAGAGATCAACACACGATGGTGGAGCATCAAAGCCAACCAAACTACAAACTGTTAAACAAAGCTTCAAACGCAAGGACAGAGGTGTGACCACCTTTCAGGATCTTCGTCAAACCAACAATGACAAATGGTTTGATAAAGAACGCCAAAAGCTCAGGAAGCTATCAAACCAAAAACACAGAGACTGAAACAACCAGAACATCCGTCTTGACGATGGTGAAACCGAAGCCGAAGCCCAGATTCAGAGTCGTGGCTCAGACAGAAACAGCTGATTATTGTTGACTGGTGCTTTAAAAGAAGCAGAGCTGTGCAGCGTAGGTCAGTGGAAGGGAAGAAAGAAGTTCTCCTCAAGTTATTCCTACACAAGCCTTTTAAGAACAATGAAGCTGAAGCAGACAGCTGAACTTCACAAACGGCAGGGAGGGACAGAAATAATGAGGTTGTGTTAGTCCTGCTGTCGACACTCTGTGGTTTGTCGTACTTCTGATCTTCAGTAATCAAACCAAATCGACTCAGTAGCAAAGTTCTTTCAGTGCAACGTTTGCTGTCAACCACGCTCGTGTTGCTTTGTGTAACGGTTTGACAACATTATGACAGAATATTGACATTATCACAATATAAAAAAATCCCAGTGGTTTTGTCATTAACAACATTGTATGGCTCTCTGGTCAGTAGTACTGTCTACAGTACTTCAGTCATACTGTGTGTGGTATTTCAGTAGTACTACATGCCTCAGTGTCCAGTTTATTCACTATTACTCTTGTTCTACAGCCGTATGGAGATCAGAAGTACTACAGCTGCAATTAGCAGTATTTGAGCAGTATCCAAGTAGTGCTTTAGATGTATTATGAGCACTGACCTTCATGTTTGAGGCTTCAGTCTCCAGTTTGGTCAGGTGGTTAGAGTTGTCCTGAAGCTCCTGACGCAGGTTGGAGTTCTCCATCTTTAACACCTCCACCTGCCTCAGCAGCTGGTCATATGACGCTGCCGCCATGCTGGAAGACCCACGTCTGACCTGTACAAAACACATAATGAACCATCACACTGTGGGGGGGGGGGGGGGGGGGCACGGAGACAATGTATCGAAAAGACATTCAAATCCAGATGTTTTAACTTCTTAACGTCAATGTCATCAGTCTGTGATGTAGAACTGACACGCTGGACTAAAGGCAGGACATACAGGACATACAGACAGGACCTACAGGCTGGTCCTGGACCAGGTAGGACTATAGTACCTCCAGGTCGGACGACAGACTAGTGACTGACAATAAGACTCTGAGTCAGTGTCAAAAACACTTGTACATCCACTTTTAGTGGATGTTTTGCAAACATCTGGAGGGTTTTCAGCGGTCTCTCATTCAACACTGAACCAAAGTGTTGTCTCCATTCGTCACTGACATGCAAAAACATGCATGCATGCAATACTTGACCAGATTTTCTTTGCGTCTGAAAAACCTGATGAACAAAGTGGCACAAACTGCAGCAGCAGTTGAGAGAGTGACTACTGGTTTGAATGGGTCGTATCAGTGACATGTTTTCAGACGACATTTCACCTTAGAGACTAATTTGAGCTCAATTCTGACTGTTCTCTCAATGTTTTCTTACTTTTAGACAAGCTGACAAGTGTAAGTGTAAAACCTCTATTTAATGATTAGAGACATTCCGGCTTTAAAGAACCTACGGAGGCTGCTGAAGGACAAACCAGTGAGAGGGACTGGACATCAGTCCACACATGCCCACACAACACATGAACACTGATCTGTGTTAATCCTCCTCTGGTATGAAGTAACTGTACATCATCATGCAGTACGCTGTTGTATGCCATCAGGAACTGCAGTGTGTGTGTGTGTGTGTGTGCGCGCGCGTGTGTAAGCATCATGTGACATTTCCTCTGTTACAAACACTGATGTCACTGTCTGTCACATGATTCACTGCTGCTCACATCTGGAGATGTTACAGTACTACAACACTGCAGTACTACGACACTGTAGACAGCGCTGTGTGAACAGCGTCTACAGACATGTTCAGATCAAGCTCCAGTTCCACGGGAAACTGGCTTTGTACATATGAATCAATGGAATCAGATATTGATGATTGAAGGGATGATTTTTCTGACAGCAACGTTAATTAACTCAGGAAGGAACAAGCCTTCAGGTCAGGGGACAAAAACGAGTGTTCAGTGCGAGCTGAGGAGAAGCTGAGGCAGAGCAGATGCGTACAGGATGAAGCTGGAGGCCAAACTCCAGCAGAGCAGAGTGAAGGATGTGTGGACAGGAATGAAGGAGATCACGGGGCTCAAGGCAAGAGACAGACCAGCAGGTGGCAGCCTCGAGAGGGCCAATGAGCTAAAACACTTCTTCAACAGGTTTAGCTGACAGCCAGGTGAGGCCCTGCATTCCCCCGCCCCCTCACACCTCACCACTATCCACAACAGCCTCCATAACCCCCCCTCTGCCCAAGCTTCTCTCCCATACCCTCAGTCCTCCCCGGTGATCCCGCCCTTGGACCAAAGTGTTGTCTCCATTCGTCACTGTAACACTGAGGTGTTATTTGACTGTTTTACTGTTTCGTCCTTTTATGAGAGATAAGAACAACAGCAAGCAGAAAAAAAAGGCTGAAAATGTGTTTTCAAAAGAGGAGTTTCTCCGTATGCTTGGACGAGATAATGGTACTCTACCAAGATGCGCTCAAATGAGCGCCTGGACATACCCGTGTTACAACATCTCTCTTCCAGATGAAAGAAAAAAAATATACCGTCATATACCGTAAAACATTATAATTTTGAAAAATACTGTGATATACATTTTTGGTCATACTGCCCAGCACTACTTCATCGTACCACCTACAGAAGTTTTCGGATGACTCAGCGGTGGTGGGGTGTATAAAGGATGGACGACAGAAGGAATACAGAGCAGTGGTGGACAACTTTGTGGAATGGTCTGGTAGAAATCACCTGCTGCTTAACGTGGCCAAGACCAAGGAGATGGTTACCGACTTCAGAGGGAACAGGACGACCACACAACCAGTGTGCATTCTGGGGGAGAATGTCACAGTGGTGGAGGATTACAAATACCTCGGAGTGCAGCTGGACAACAGACTGAGCTGGAAAACTAACATCAACGCTGTTTCCAAGAAGGGGATGAGCAGACTCTGTTTCCTGAGGAGGCTCAGATCATTCAACGTGTGCAGCGAGATGTTGGAGATCTTCAACCAGTCTGTTGGTGTCAGCTCACTCTTCTTTGCTGCAGTGTGCTGGAGGAGCAGCATCGGAGCCGCGACACCAACACACTGAACAAACTGATGAGGAAGGCCGGCTCCGTTAACGACTGCAAACTGGACACTTCAGAGGAGGTGGTGGAGAGGAGGACACTGGACAGACCCCGAACATCCTCTTCACCACCTCGTGGACAGACAGCGGAGCTCCTTCTCCAACAGACTGCTCCAGCTCCGCTGTCACAAGGAGCGCTTCAGGAAATCATTCCTGCCACGAGCGTCACACTGAACAACAGCAGCTTAAAGAGTTCATCCACCGACCTCACAAACCAATACTTTACATTTTATCTGCACTACTGCAAAACTGCACATACTGTTTATTGTTTACATTTATTTATCAGTCGGAATTTGCACATATTTTTCTGGTATATAGTTTATAGCTCTGGCTCGCTCTCTCTCTTAAGAACGGCTGTTAATACTTGTTTATATACTTACAATTCACCATTAACAATTTGTCATTTGGCAGATGCTTTTATCCAAAGTGACATACATATGAGATTTTTCATACAACACAAACAAGGTTCTAGACGGGAGAGATTAGATTGTATTTTTATTAGATATTATATAATATGTATGATATATTATAATACACATTATAGAACTAGATATTTAGTTATATCTAGTTTTATTTTTAAGAATTGCTGTTGTTCCATGTTTATACACTCATTTTTCTCTTAGTTCCTCCTCGTTCTTCTTTATTCTATATATTTTATGTTTATGTGTTTGTTTAAACTGCTGCTGCAACAAAAGAATTTCCAAAATTGGGATCAATAAAGTCTAAGTCTAATCTTAACTACCTGACTATTAGAAGCAAGGTGTTCGAAAAATAAGTGCATTTTGAGATGTTTTGGTGGAGCACCACATAAATATATTTGAATTATATTTATATTCTTATTATATTTATATATTCGTATTATTATATTTTAATACATTTTGCCACCGAGGTGGAACAGTGCGCTGAGCAGTTTTTGAAGTTTGCTTTTATGTTGCAGAACTCAACTTGTCCCTGATTGTCCATGCTGGCATCGGCCAATCGGATTGTCGATGCACGACCTCGAGTAACAACAATTGGATGATATGAGAACAATCACCCAAACCTCCTGGAAACATTTGAAAGTGTCTGTTGTTCTTTATTTGCGTGGAGTCAGATATTCTGTTGGAAAAGATGAAAAAGCTTCGCCTGTTTCTGGTCAAGCTTCGGCGTGTCTGAAGGTGGCGGTCGCCTCCGTCAGACCCTCTTACCCAGTGGAGGCCGTGAAGACCCACTTGATGAAAAATCGCGCAATATTGTGTTCCATCAAATTCTTTGTGATTCTTTACATTCTGAATATTTTATTGAACTGTTGAAGTTTTACTCATCCAACACATTATTTGACCAACGGCGAAACACACAGTTAAGATCAATTCAAATAAATTACATGATAGCAAGTTTCAGCTCGTCCTTTATCAGCCGGACTCAAACTTCACTGTTTCTGTTCGCTCTCATCACTTGTTTTCAGAATAAAAGCTGTAAAAATACTCAGTTCACTCCCTGCTGAGCAGCAAACAGCAGACAGACAGTCAGAGAGCAGCTGGGGGACATTTAGCATTTAGCAGCTAAAGAGTAGATGTTTCCCTCAGGAGGTGGAGGAGACCAAACACGGAGCTCAAAGAGAGAGAAGACTGGACCGACTTCATCAGGAGACACAAACTCCTCTCACATGAATCATCGTGTTGTTCTGCAGCTGCTGGATGTGAAACAAACAACTGTTTGTTCACAGGCTCAAAATATCAACTGAAGAAGTGATGATATGACAAAAACAATGAAATCAGACCTTTCATGGCTTTGACCTCACAGCACAGCTGCTGTCTGCGTCCATCAATGTTCTGATCACATCATGAAAACAGTAAATCAATCAATCGATCAGTCACATGGCAAGAAAGATAATCAGAAACTACCATGAAAATCACTGAATGCTTCATGTTTTTCTGTTTCTCACTTCACTCTCTGAAGTTACATTTCACTGATTAAATGATTCATTCATTCATTGAGAAAATAAATGTCAGACTGACAAAGTAAATACTAAATTAATTTACTGTTTACTGTAATACCATTAGTACTTTACTGCGATACTTTCTAATACTGCATGAAGACTTGATTCCAACACAGGCCTGATACACAGCACTACACAGTACTGCATCAGTACTACCACAAAGCAGGGCAGTGCAGCTACAGAGAACTACAACTACCACACATCCTGGTGTCTTCCTTTTTAACAGTCTCTATATCATCAATAATTAATCAGTCACATTGTGATCCATGATAATCAGTGCAGCAATCAGTCTGATCCTGAATAAAAGACTAACTCTCCTCTCTTCTTTTATTTTTTATTTCCTCCCTCAGTCCTCGTCCTCCATCACTGGTCGGCCATTTTATCTCCCTCCTCTCTCCTCCCTCTATCATCCCTGCCTCCCCCTCTCTCTTCCCATCCTCCCCTCTCTCCTCCTCCTCTTTCTTCATCACAGAAAACACACGAAATCAATTCAATGCAGAAGAAAAACTCACCAGAGAACAACAGACAACGAAAGAACAGCATAACCTCCCCCCTCATCCTACCTCCTTCCCTCCCTCATCCTCATCCTCTCCCTCTCCTCGCCCCCTCCCCCTCTCCTCACCCTCCCCAATCCTCTCCCTCAATAATCTGACACAAAATAAACACAGAGCAGCAGAGAAAGGATGAAAAAAGGATGAACAGATTGTGGATAAAGAAAGAGAAGATGGCAGCTCACCCCATCGCTGTAGCCTCCATCACCCTCCCTCTCTCTCTCTCTCTGTGTCTGACAGAGGGCAGTCAGCTGGGTGAACAAGCAGCCAATCAGGAGGCAGAGACAGACAGAGAGAGAGAGAGAGAGAGAGAGAGAGAGAGAGAGAGAGAGAGAGAGAGAGGGAGAGAGAGAGGGAGGGGGGCTACCTCTCCCTTCTCCTACTGCTCCCAGCATGCTTTGCAGCTGCTGCTGCAGGCAGGCTGACTGGGTTACTGAGAGACTAACACACACACACACACACACACACACACACACACAGAGCAGTCAACACAGAGGCCCTGAAACAAACAATGTTAGCATAAGAAGCTAATGTTAGCATTCCAAACTAATGGTGGTATTGAAAAGGAACATTTGAGAAAAGATGAGCTTTAAAGGTGAAAGCCTCGTGTTGATCAGAGCCTTGAACACGGCGAGCAGTCAGACGTCAGAACACATTTACTCTGAGCGAAGAATCATCACATGATCAACTAACGGCCAACGTCCTCTTTCAGCTAAAAGCCATTTCTCTCACTCATTACATCTGTGCCTGCACTTTAAAGCACTGGCTCTCAACCTGGGGGTCCCGACCCCACGAGGGGTCACCACAGCTCTGTGAAAAAAGAGTATGAGGAAAACTCCTCTCTGATACAACCTTCACAGGAAAAGATCTCTCCAAACCGTCCAGACGGCTCATCTCAAGCCTGGTTCAGACCTCACGTGTCAGACTGAACTACCACAGAGACACAAACTCTCGCCGTGTCTCAGTCAGGTGACTGGCCAGACTCCACATATGACCCCGACCAATCGCGGCACTTCTTAACTCACTATCACTCACGACATCAGGTGTTATCGGGGAGGCGGCTGAAGGGGCTGTAAGTCAAACTGCTGCAACACACTGGTGCAAATCCCGTTTCACAAAATTAAAAATATTTAAAAGGTTGTAAATTTTATGTGAACGATGGCGTCCTACAGCAGTCTGCAGCTCCAGCATCTCAAAATGGGGCCTTTCAGAAGCACAGCATTTTGATATTTGCCCTTCTACAATGATGTAAGGAGACTTTGAAGCTAAAAGGTCTCTTTTTTTGTCTATTTTGTCTATTTGTCCATTCCAGTGTCGCTCGATCTGCTCTGCACACATTGACACATCAGCTGTCAAAAGAGTCTTCTTGGTCGTCCTCAGTTTGACCTCCAATGTCCCCGTTAATGGGCCTTCCTCCATTGTGAAGTGAAGAAAGGATAAAACGCTCTGGGGTTGTTTTCAGCCTTCTACTGCTTTGTGTTCATCACTTATTTGAATGTTCAGAGTTCAGGCAGCTCTGAGAGGAGAACATGGCTGCTGACTGCTGGGAAGAGGGAGACTGGGACATCACCTGATGACCTTTCCTAACGGTGACTGTGATCATAGTCACCACAGTCATCGCACAATCAAGCTAATTAAGGTCACAGACTTCTACGAGATTAAATCCCTGTTTTCTCTCTAATATTGCACAAAAAACTAAAATAAAACACGAAACTTGCTTGAAACATTGAAGCGAATGTTTGATCTTTAACTTTGTACCTTCATACTTTTCCATTGTCATCCTCACTGAACTATTCACAGTCACAGACGTTTTGACCAGGGCTGCCTGAACCTTCAATGCTGCTGAAAATATCATGAAGTACCAATAAAAGGCATCAGTTCACTCAATGACAGTGAAGGAGCACCTTCAGGAAGAAGGTTGGGAAGCGCTGGGTTTACAGCACAAAGGCAGCTTTTCGTGTCGATGTCCTCATGGTTATTTTCTGCCCACCAGCTGATCGCACACGGAAACTCGTCGATAACATGTCAGAAAGCAGTGATGACAGTGTGACCTCTGACCAACAGTCCAGACAATGAGCGGAGAAAGCCTGAAGCTGAAATCAGCTGACTGTTTGTTGTGGTGACGGTGGACACGCCCACACCATGACCGCCTTACTTCCCATTTATGAAGCTCAGACCTAACAGGCACAAACTAAGTTTTACCAAACAAGACTGACATCACTCGTTGTGGAAATGCTACTTGCAGTAATACTACATGTATGTGAACACCTGTGTAATACTGCATGTGTGTACTCTCTGCCTCTCAGCAGAACAGCTGCAGCAGAGACTTCAGAAAACTGTCACATCCTCACTGAGCTGTCAGCCAATCAGATGCCAGGATTTACTTTTTTCCCCATTCACAAACAATTCAAATGATTAATTGAATCAAAACAGTTGAAGATAATCTTCTGTCAGTTCAATAATCAGTGTATGGAAGAAGTTCTAAACCCCGTTAACATTCATTTAATGAGCTCATGTTGGATCCGAAGTCAAGCTGCTGTAAACCTGCATCACCTTCTCCGTGGCATCATCGTGGCTCTCAGCAGGTGTACAGGTGTGCTTAAAGGACAAAATACCTGACAGCAGCAGGTGTACCGGTGTGTTTAAAGGACAAGTTACCTGACAGCAGCAGGTGTACAGGTGTGTTTAAAGGACAAGTTACCTGACAGCAGCAGGTGTACAGGTGTGTGTAGAGGACAAGTTACCTGACAGCAGCAGGCGTACAGGTGTGTTTAAAGGGCTGGATTCAAACCAGAAGACTGAATTTAAAGAGCTCTCAGGACTTGATGAGCAACACAGGGCACCGTCACACCTGCAGCCTCACACCTGCACCTGCACTTTATTGCATGCAGTGCTGAGACCTCCGTCATCATCACTGACCATCGGAAACATGATTGATTATTGATGAATAATAGAAAAACGCAGTGTGCAGATGAATTGTTGACATTAAACTGAACATGGATCAATGGCGTCTCTTGTGTTTCCTCACTTTCTGCTGAAATGGACAGAGAGCAAACCCCCGACAGCAGCTGGCTGTCACAACGTCACTTCTGATGTCAAACCTACAGAAAATCCAACATGGAGATCAAAGTTCAGGCTTTGTTTAACATTTGGGCCTCAGAACACATTGCTTCTCAACCAGCAACTGAAGGATGTCTGTGCTGCTGTACAACTGACCTGCACTGACATCTGTTTCACACTGTGTCTGTCTGTCTGTGCTGTGTCTGTCTGTACTGTGTACTGTGTCTGTGCTGTGTCTGTCTGTCTGTACTGTGTACTGTGTCTGTGCTGTCTGTCTGTACTGTGTACTGTGTCTGTGCTGTGTACTGTGTCTGTACTGTGTCTGTCTGTCTGTTCTGTGTACTGTGTCTGTGCTGTCTGTCTGTACTGTGTACTGTGTCTGTACTATGTCTGTGCTGTGTACTGTGTCTGTACTGTGTCTGTCTGTCTGTACTGTGTACTGTGTCTGTGCTGTCTGTCTGTACTGTGTACTGTGTCTGTGCTCTGTCTGTACTGTGTACTGTGTCTGTACTATGTCTGTGCTGTGTACTGTGTCTGTACTGTGTCTGTACTATGTCTGTGCTGTGTACTGTGTCTGTGCTGTCTGTCTGTACTGTGTACTGTGTCTGTACTATGTCTGTGCTGTGTACTGTGTCTATACTGTGTCTGTGCTGTCTGCCTGTACTGTGTACTATGTCCGTACTGTGTCTGTTAATTCTGACTGGGTTTTTTTTGTACTCTGCATTTGCATATCAGAAAGTTCAATAAAGAGAAAAATGAAAGATGACCAATAATTCAGTTCATCATAAACAAAACTTATTTTCTCCATTAATCGATTAATCTGTGTGTGAGTGATGATTTATTGAAAATGCCCAGCACGACGTCGAATCGACCAACAGTCTGAAACACAAAGAGCTTCGGTTCTTTCACACATTCAGAATCTCACAGAATCATAATCAGTCTGTCCCCTGAGACATGAAGTCAGGTTTCCTGTGAAAGGAGACTTTGGTCACGTGGTCCGGCTCTGGTACCAGCTCCTCTTTCTTTCATTCTGTCACCTTCACTCTCCTCCATATTTCTTTGTGTCACCTTCATACAAACTTCACACCTGCATCCTGATGATGATGAGCCAAACAAACGCTGAAGCAGCTCCTTCGGTAACAGACTGCTGCATCCATCCTGCTGCATCCAGCCTGAAGGTCAGAAGCTACCGCAGGTCCTTCATCCAACAGCTGTCAGACTGCTTAACTCCAGCATCATGTGATGAAGCACTGTGTTGATGCTGTGTGTCTCAGTTCTATATCATAAACCTGTTTTTGATTTGCACTACTGTTATCAATGCTAATACATGCTCTAATGCTAATATCTGTTCTAATGCTAGTATCTGCTCTAATGCTAATACATGCTCTAATGCCAATATATCAATATCTGCCAACATCTGCTCACATTTATCCATTTCACCTGGTGCAATTACTAAGTTGTGTATTTCTCCCAACTGTACAAAAACACTATTTATTATCCATGTTGGCAACCGTATTTTTATACTGTATTTTTAGAAGAGCTTGGCCAGTACCAGCTCTATATGGAAAGTGTCATGAGGCAACTTCTGTTGTGATTTGGTGCTATACAAATAAAACTGAATTGAATTATAAACTATATATATTGTGCATATACATAAACCCAGTATTTCTCAAGCAAAATAGTGTTTTTCTCAAGTACAATACAACACGTCATATCAGTAGTTAGTAGTTCTCATACGACAACTAGCAACAGTACTTCTCTATGCAGTAAGATTCTTCGGCATTTACTATTTTTAGAATCTGTTCAAATGAAAATATATATAGTTGTTTTTTTTTTCTACTCTGTATCTTGTAAACTTTTAGATTTTTATTTTTTGACCTCTTTATTCCACTGTGCCGGCTTTTTGTAACCTGCTGGCTGTAACGACTAAATTTCCCCAGTGTGGGATCAATAATAAATATAAGAAGAAGAAGAAGAAGAAGAAGAAGTCCTATCTTATCTTATCCTTTCGTCAGAGCATCTTTACGTCCCTTCAGTCTGAGCTTCAACCGAAAAATGGCTAAAACTATTTGACTGTCAAAATTGTTCCCAGCCGATTCTCTATGGATCAACTGATCAATGAATTGATAAGTCAGTTCACTGAAGCCATTGATTGTTCGTGGTGAGTGTGTTTGTTTTCACAGTACTAAACTCCTCCAACACTACTACTACTACTACCACCACCACCACCACTGTCCTAGTAACATAAACAGCCATGTGCAGCTCAACATGTACTCTTAACACGATTCATCCCAAATCAGAAGAAAGTCTCACGAATACTGCCATATGAATACCTCCAGTGACAGCAGTAGTAGTAGTTGTAGTAGGAGTACAAGTGCCACTGGCAGTAGTCACAGCTGTGCATATACAAGTAACATAAGTACTCGTATTCATAAGTTGCCCCTTTTTCATGTCAACTGTAGTTTGTATTTGGAGTAGTATTTGCAACATTAATGTACCAGCAGGTGTAGTCTCTGGTCAAACCCCAGCAGCAGTACTAGCACTGTTTGGAGTACTGCAGTGGGGACACAGTAACGCTAAGCAGCAGTCCATTAGTAGTATTTTACTGTGCACTACTGTTACTCTTGGCAGTAAAGCTATTAGCAGCAGTAATACTGTAGAGTAACTGCAGTGCAGTAATACACAGTTACAGTACGTTTGTGACAATAGCAGCAGCCCTCTGAGCTAGCTGAACCTTCCAGTCCGGCTAATACTGACCCGCTACTTTACCGATATTTCCCCCAAATACATCCGGATATATCGGCAGTCATAAATCAAACATCCTCCTCTTCTCTCAGGCCCCGTCAAACCCGGTAACCGCCACCGGTCTTTCCACAGACCCGAGGAAACACCGACATCCAACCAAAACAAACGGCTAGCATGGAGCTAAGCTAACAGCACGGCCGTTCTTACCTTCCCGGTTTGGAGAAAACGACCTAAATCCGCTTGAGACGGCGGCGAATTCACGGGAACATCACGGGAAAGACACACACACAGCCGTTAAACGAGGCCCTGGAGGCGGCAGAGGCCGCGCATGTCTCCGGTCACAGCGGGAAAAGTGAAGTTGAACAAAGTCCGGGAGAACTTTTACGAAGTCGGCCTTTCTGTTGTGGAGGAGCTGCTGCTGTTGCGGTCCGCCATCTTGTGTGTGTGTGTGTGTGTGTGTGTGTGTGTGTGTGTGTGCGTGCGTGCGTGTGCGTGTGCGCGCGTGTGTGTGTATCGGACATTCTGGTCTCAAAGGGCCCTCTGAAGGTCCAGACTCGGTTTCAGGGGTTACAGTTAGACCCAGGTTTAGATCAGATTTTGGATCAGACTCAGGTTTAGGTCAAGGTTAGGGTGTGGTCAGGCGTGTAGTTGTCCTGCATTTTAAGTAAAAATATCCCAAACATAATACACTAAAGGATTAAACGTGTATTGAAGATATTTAGAAAACAAAAGTTTTTTTTTTAATCACTGAAAAAGAAAACAAGAGCAATACACATGGAGGAAAGTAAAAAGGAAATAAGGCAAAGAAATAGAAAAAACAATAATACATCAAGAATAAACAATAAAATAAATACAAGCTACAGATAGATTAATGTGTCACCTGCATGCCATACACAACTAATTATACTTATTTTCTAATACATTTTATTCATGTTGTGCTATTCTAAATCAATATTTGCTGCTTTTTAGATCATTTTTACATAAAGAGCACTGCTCTAATTACAAGAAGAAGAAAGGTATAGAATATTTATTACATCCTCATCTAGATTTACTCTCTACTCTCTATTGAATTCATTAATCGTTATTCTGCTTGTTTTATTGGTTTGTTTTGTTTTTGAATCTCGATTTAGATTGATTTGCTCTTTTCTTGTATTACCACTTGATGGCGCTGTTAGATTGTTTGTGTGTTGCTTTTTCAGCAGTAAAGTTGAGGGACAGAAGAACAAAAGGTTCGCTTCGAGCTTTTATTGTGAAGGGCCTAGCGGTCGCGCATGCTTTTACTATAAAGGCGACAACAGGAAGGGGTCGTCCTTCTCCATGGTTTTGTTTTAAAAATGGCGGCGCTGGTTGGCAGCTCGGTGTTTTTCGCGCCGTTGTGTGCTTTTGCTGCCGTTTGTCCCCAGCGAAAAGGTTGGGTTTAGACGTCATGAGGTGCAGGTTACCGCGCGCTGTTACCGGATGCCTCGTGTGAACCGGACGGCCGTTTTGTCGCTGCTGATCGTCAGCAGCTCTGTGTTCTTGCTCTTCCAGCTGTATTACTACAGGAAGTACGTCAGCAAGGTGAGACGCAGACACAAGAATAAAGAAAACAACACGTCAGATTGTCTGCTGAAATCAGACGGACAACTGCTTTCCTTTGAAGACTTCACCACAAAGTATAACATTGTTATCTCAAGAAGAGGGTATGAAAAGATCTGCAAAGGAATTCCTACTCCATTAATCCGACTGATACACAATAGTGTGCAGATTTCTTCGATTACACCCTTTCTGCCAACTCTAAAAATTGGAGATATCAATTTGTTGGATAAAAAATGCAACAGCAAATTGATAAGTCTGGTTTTTAAACAAATAATTTTTGGCGACTTAATTCAAACTTCGTTTAGGACAACGTAGAGGTTTCCTTAAAGAGACAGACTTTTTCTTTTTATATATCTTGCTCTGTTGCTCCTAAAGTAAAAGAAACACATTTTAAAATAGTATCAGCAATATACCCTGCCAGTGATTTTCTGCAAAAAATATTTAAATTTGCCGTTGATCCATGTGCCTTTTGCTCTTCAGAGGCCGAAACTGTTGAACATCTGTTTTTTTAAATGTTCCTGTGTCACTTTGTTCTGGTCCAAAATCCATAACTGGTTATCTTTGAAAAGGGACAACATACCCCTATTTACCGACAATGATATTATTTATCTTATGGACAACTTGGGTGCAAACATTTCTGACACTGCTAATCTTGTGATTATTATGGGTAAATATCATATTCATACTTGTAATTGGAATGGAAGCCTTCCCTCTCTCACAGCGTTTTTATGTAATTTTGCCAACTACTTTAGGTTGCTAAAAGTTATGGTAAGAAAGAATCATAAGGCTGACAAAATACACACGTCTATTTCTCGATCCTTGCTCTTCTAACGTCCCGTACCTTGCTCCTTTGTGTCTCTGTTTGTTTATTTTACTTTTGCCTTTGTTTTTTATTTATCCTTATCTGCTTTTCAGTATGACTCCTCTTTTGTTTCATGGTTATATTTGGTTGCTAATTTCCACCAATGTTTGATTGATTCTTGTGTTCAAGTTTTGTATAATTGTCCCTATTTTGTTATGTATATTGTAAAATGATAATTTAAAAAAAAAAAAAAAAAAAAAAACGTGTCAAATTGTCATATTTGATGTTTCAATGTACAATGAAAACAACTCAGTGGACAAAAGACAAAATGGATAATTTCTGGAAATGTATATAATATGAAATGGACCAACCAAAAACCAAATTCTACCTTATTTCTGGTTGATATCAAACTCTATTACAATTCTCTAGTCAAGCTGAACAATAGAAAAGCAACAAAGACCCCCAGATTATTTGAAATATAAAATATCTATATCTATATATACAATCATCAACTAATGTTATTTAACTATGAATCTGTTCAAGTTAATCAGGTCAGTGTTCAGTCTGAGCAGGTATGTCTATTGTTGCTGACAGTGCAAACAGAAGAACTGTAAAAACCTACAAAACTCTATGGAAAGCCAACAGTGTCAAAACACCACCAACCATGCAACAAACGTGAAAAAACGGAATCTAACAAACTGTCAGTGGTTTACAAAATGGGTGTGCTGTTATTTTTTAGTGGCGTTACATTTCAAAATAATCAGATTTTAGTTTTAATTTCCCAACATGCCTTTTTCTGTAGCCTGGTCCTCACATCCTGACCCAAACAGGTCACCTGACCGCCAACGACATCCAATGGGTGAGTCAATGCAAATGTTAGCAGCAGCCCTGTTGTTAACCTAAATGTTAGCATCATTGTTAGCAGTCTCCTCACCACTGTTAACAGCACTGTTAGCCTCTGGTATTAGCCCTCTCACCACTGTTAGCATCACTGTTAGCCGTAGTCTTCTCAGCACTGTTAGCCTCAGTGTTGGCCTGACTGTTAGCAGTCCTCTCGCCACTGTTAGCTTCACTGTTAGCAATCTTTTCAGCACTGTTAGCCTCAGTGTTAGCATCATTCTCAGTAGTCCTCTCACCACCGTTAGCATCACTGCTAGCTTCAGTGTTATCCTCGGCGTTAGCAGTCTTCTCAGCACTGTTAACCTCTGTGATAGCATCATTGTTAGCAGTCCTCTCACCACTGTTAGCCTCAGTGTGATCCTGACTGTTAGCAGTCCTCTCACCACTGTTAGCATTACTGTTAGCCTCACTGTTAGCAGTCTTCTCAGCACTGTTAGCCTCAGTATTAACCTGACTGTTAGCAGTCCTCTCGCTGCTGTTAGCATCACTGTTAGCCTCACTGTTAGCAGTCTTCTCATCAGTTAGCCTCAGTGTTAGCATCATTGTTAGCAGTCCTGTTAGCACCGTTAGCATCACTGTTAACAGTTCTCTCAGCCGTGATGTTAGCTCACTGAACCTGTTCTGTTTGGGTTCGGCAGCAAACGGTGAAGAAGTTTCTGGCATTAGCTCATCGCTTCAGGTTGCCACTGTTCCTCACCGACACCGCTGCACTGACACTGCTATCCCAGGATGCTTTGCGGCAGCGTGACCGGCTGGTGCATGAGCCACACTGCAGCTTCCTGTGCACTGGCCGGCCAGTCACGTCCTTCGCTTTGCATGCCAACCTGTGGAAGTATGATGTAAGTGATGTGTTCATGGTCCGGAGAGAAAGGAACAGAATCATCGAGTGGTGTTAAATGTAATTTGTAGTTCAGATAAACTTTATTTATTGTGTTTAGTGTTTATTGTCATTTACTTTAATTTGTTGGTAAATATATGCATATGTTTGCATAGGGTATATCTTTTTACTTTTCTTGTTCTTTCTTGTTTGTGTTCTTTTCTAGTAAAGTATTTTTTGTTTGGCTGTTGTTGTTTTGTTTTTGTTTTTTTGGTCTGTCAGCCTGGCTTCCTATTGGCTGCAGAGCAGAAAGGCTTCGATATGCTGGAACTGCGAGGAGAGGACCCGCGACTGGCCAGTCTGGACACCCTATCAGGACAGGAGATCCCCCTGCACTTCCTGTTCCGCCTTCATGGTTACATCATCCAGGTGGGTGGGGCCACATCACCTGGTGACACCACAAAGAAAGCAGAAACACCTAGCGACCATGTAGAATATCACATATTTTTAACTTGAGTCTTACCAGCAAAACAATTCCTAAAATCTGGAAGTCGGCCTTTGTTCTCCCCCTGTTAAAAGGGGGTGAACCCACAAATGTAAACAACTATAGACCAATTTCTAAATTGTGTATTTTAGCAAAATTGTTTGAAAGGATCGTCAGTGATCAGCTGAAGGAATTTTTAGAATCAAATAATATTTTATCTCCATTCCAATCTGGTTTTAGAACACAGCACAGCACTGTCACAGCTGCACTGAAGGTCCTAAATGATATTACTGAGGCTCTGGATAGCAAAAAATATTGTGTTGCTCTGTTTATTGATTTATCAAAGGCTTTTGATACAGTAGACCACAGCCTGCTGATACAAGCCCTACATTACATTGGCTTATCCAAGCATGCAGCAGCCTGGTTTGCCAACTACCTATCAAATACAACACAATGTGTTCAGGTGGCTGGAACTACCTCTTCTTTTTTGGACATTACCAAAGGGGTGCCCCAGGGTTCAGTTTTAGGACCCCTTTTATTTTCAGTCTACATAAATAATCTCTGTAACAACCTGTCAAACGCAAAGTATCATTTCTATGCAGACGACACTATTATTTATTGCTGTTCAACCTCACTCACTCAGGCTTTTGAGTTTTTACAAGCTGCTTTTAATGTAATCCAGTCTTGTTTATATGATCTTAAATTGGTTTTAAACACAGATAAAACCAAGCTCATGGTTTTCTCTCATACAAAGGTGCTACCACAGAGTATTACAAATAAAATAACATCCAAAGGAAAACCTATAGAGCAGGTTTTAAATTACAAGTACTTGGGTTTTATCCTAGATCAGGAGCTCTCGTTTTAAAGCACATTTAAATAATCTTGTAAGTAAGCTTCAGGTGAAGCTTGGGTTCTTTTTTAGAAATAGAACCTGTTTCTCTCTCAAGGTCAGAAAGAAATTAGTGACAGCAACCTTCTTACCCATCCTTGACTATGGGGATGTGCTTTATCTAAGTGCATCATCCAAATGTCTCCATTCATTGGACACTGTTTTTCATTCAGCACTCAGATTTGTCACTGGCTGCAGTCGTCTCACCCACCATTGTGAATTGTACTTGAAATCAAACTTGCCTTCCCTGAGTGCTCGCAGGTATGCACACTGGCTGACCCTTATCTATAAGACTCTTTTAGGCTTGATTCCCCCTTGTTTGTGCACTTTACTGCAGAAAACAAGCAGTTGCCATGCCTTGCGCTCTTGTACGTCATTAGTTTTTTCTGCTCCTAGGGTACGGACAGAATTTGGAAAAAGAGCTTTTAGCTTTGCTGCCCCCTCTGCGTGGAATACTCTACAGGCCGAACTGAGGCTTTCTGAACTTATTCCTCTTGCAGCCTTCTGTTCTGTCCTGAGGGATAGACAGCGAGAGACCACTGAACAGTGCTTGTGTTTTAAATCGTAAAATGTTGTTTGTTGTTGTTGTCAAAGCTCCTGCACTTGAAAATACTACTGCATCTCTAAAATTGTATGTCTTATTCTATACCATCATTTCCTTGTAACTGCTCTTATGACATGTGCTACAGACCTCTTGGCCAGGTCACCCTTGTGAAAGAGATCCTGATCTCAATGGGTTTTAATCTGGTTAAATAAAGGTTAAATTAAAAAAAAAAATTAAAAAAATGTAGCAACCATGCTAAACAACAGGTTGTTTTTGTCCCAGGTGGTGTTCCTGTACGAGCGGAGCGGGAACTACCTGTGGCACGGAGCGTTACGCCCCAAAGCCAACATGGACCGAAGCTTCGCTCCCTTCAAACAACTCGACTACGGACGCCACGCCGGAGCTTACGACAGGTGAAATCCTCTGATGTGTGAAAACAAGATGAGCTGAGGGGGCTGGAGGGGGGCGGGGGGAGCAGCAATTCTATCACTGTGGCCTTCATCCCCGCAGCCCTCTCAAGAAGGGTCATTGAGCACGTATTACAGGAACCTCTGTGATGGCTGAACTGCTTCTCTTTGGCAAGGCGCCTGATGTCAGATGATGATGATGATGATGGTTCTCCAGGTTTTGCTCAGTCAGTCTTGAGTCAGTGCTGAACAGAGCTGCTCTCAGCAGCAGCTTGTTGCTTTGCAGCTCAGTGATTTCATGTTGTTGGTTGTCAGAAACATCAGCTGGTTCCACATGTAACAGTAAATCTGTTCGGTTCCTTTTGTCGACTCTTCACGTCCTGAAACTTCTCACCAAACACCTGAAGGAGTTTCACCTCAGCAGCAGGTTCAGAGGTCAGAGCAGCTTTTGTTCTTCAGAGCAGGAACATGCTCAGTGTTTCCTCTTGTAGTTCCCACAACTTTAATTCGGATAGAACGTGTTCGTCTATTAGTTGATGTTTTTTACTTTATGCTGAAAAGTTGTTGTCTTTTATGAATTTCCCCACCCCGATTTAATTTAATATCTGATGATATCATCATTTCATCATGAGCGTTATAAACCTTGTTTCATCCCACATTATTAAGTACACAAACAAACCATGTGGTTACTTTTTTCTTCCAGAAGCCAACAGGAAAAGTGATGAATCTACACTGTGATCTTATTCTGTTAACTTTTTGTTATTTAATTGTCTGTTAAATGTCTTTTGTTAGTTAAAATAGTTATAAGTTAGTTGTCTGAGATATGGTCGTTTTAAATGGTCTGCGGACGTTTGTGATGAGTGTTCCTCAGTCTGTTGTTAACGAAGGTTTCCTCCATTTACACGTATTACAAGAGCAGAAACCAGATTGTAGGAGACAGTGTTCTGGAGAACCACACAGAACCACAGAACGGGCCAAAGTTTGAAAGAAAACTGGGAATGAGTGACTTCCACATCTGTTATTAACTTAGAAACTTCAAACCCTCAACCTGGAGCAGCTGCTCTGCCTTTGTCGCTCTCAGTTCGTCAGTCTAAATCCAGGTGTCAGAAATGACTTATCTAATTAATAATTAATTATCATCATTATTTCTGTGTAAGCGTTTGCCATGTGTTTGTTGTGTGTGCTCGCCCTCCACAGGCTGGAGCTGGTCCTGACGGTCCTGGACGGCCTCGACGTTCGAATCCCGCGCAACATTTCCCGCTTTCTGTCAGAGCAGCGACACGCCCACTTCCTGGAGTGTCGTTACCATGACGCCCGCAACTTCCTGCAGGTCACACAGAATGCAAGGCTTTTATTGTGGTGGGGGAAATGAAATAAGGAGTGAAAGTGTTTTGGAACTCGCAAGGAAACAATGAAATGATGAATGAAGAACTGCTTCAAAATAAAAATGAAAAATTGAAACAAAAAAGTAAAACGAGTGAGTTGTGGTGAAGTGTTTTTACCAGATTAACTTAAAAAGGCTTAAAAATCAAACAAAATGTTTTTCATAAAGAATATTTTCGAAAGACTTTGAAAATGAACACAAACAAAACGTTTAAAAGAAGAAAATACGAACAATAACAATCAGTTAAAATCACAAACGTTTATTGTGAATTGAAAGGATCTCTCTCTCTCTCCACTGTGTGTGAATGTAGCTCTACCCTGATGACTCGTCTCCAGAGGCGGTGGATTTTCGGAGGAAAGCGAAGTCGTTGCTTCATTTGGCTGCTCGAACCCTCGCTCGCCTGGACGTCCCCTTCTGGCTCAGCAGCGGCACCTGTCTGGGTAACATGCTAACCAGAGAGGTTCCTAACGACTCATTTCCCAGTTAGTTAAATGGAGGTTCAAACTTAGACCAGTCGACCAGTCTTAAGTAAGAAAACTGTCAAACTGAGCACAATTTAATCTAGAAGAGTATTGTGAGTATTATAAGAACTATTTTAAACCATTATTCTTCAATAATCTAATGGCATTTTAAATGCTGCTAAAATGTTAAACATGTCAGACTTTGACAGATTTTCTCATCGAAAGAAAACCGTAATGACTGAATAACAGAAACCTTAGAAACTTTAGCCTCAAATTTAAGTGTGGACATCGGTGAAATTATAACTTTAACCGACAGGTATTTCTGGTGCCAACTAGAGAAGATAGCAATGTTTAATTGTCCAGTCGGCGAAACATGCACATCCCTAATGCTAACATACTAACTAACAGCAACATAATGACAGAGACATGCTAATATTACAGTATAATGACATAGACATGTTAAGAAGAAGAGAAGAGACGTACTTTATTAATTACATCACAAATGCACACTACATGCACACGCCTTCCTCCACGGCAGAACAGGAGCGGTGGGCTGCCAGCCAACAGCGGCGCCCGGGGGCCCAGTTCTTTTCGTCACCATTGTTCAGATAGTTCTTGCATGTTTTTGGGGGGGTATTTCAATGGAGGATACCCCAGGTGAACACGGGGAGAACATGCAAACTGCATGCAAAAAGGCCCCTTTCCTAGATGGGAATCGAACTCGGCTCTGGTTTAGTGCTGGAGCTGGATCTCAGCACAGCCTTTGAGACAGTACATCCCAGCGTCCTGACTGACAGGCTCGGGCGGTGGGCCTCCTGCAGTTCTCCTGCTGTCTCTCAGACTCCCTCCATGTCTGAAACCTTGGCTCCACATTATCTGCAGTGTATTTGCTTCCTTTAGGTCATATTATTAGCAAATTTAAAGGTATCTCTTAACCCACTTACACTGATGATACCCAACTGCACGTCTCATGTAAGCCTGATGAGGCTCACAAACTGACGTTTTGCACAATTCTCTGACTGCCATGAAGGACTGGATGAACTAGCAATCATTTACAGCTACACGCACATGAGACTGAAGTCACTGCTTCAGATGGCGAAGATTGATTGTGTGTCTGGTTCCTTTCCTCAGTCGAATCTGTGCAGTCAAGTGTTAGAAAACTTGGCGTCATCAGGCTGCGTGCGTCATTCCTGCATTTATATCATCGGAGCTAGACTACCATAATTCCCTTTTCTCCTGTCTCAGCAAGTCACCGAGCGACCGACCAAACTGGTCCAGAACAAGTCCGAGTCCAGCGGGACGACTCCCATCACGTCCATGTACAGAGCCCTGCGTGGTCGGGTCAGACCTGTGTCCACTTCTTTCTAATCTTAATTTTTCCACTGTGCCTTATCCATTACGACAGGAAACGAATCTTTGGGATGGAATTTGCTCATCCTGCATCCATCCTGTCTCCAAGTCATTTTTAATCCCAGTGCACCCAGTGAAGGTTTATCTGACATCTTGAAGGCAGTAACATTTTCCCGTCTATCTATTTGATTTGTGAAATCAGTGTCTTAATTTACATTTGACAAATCGCTGTTGTTTGACTTCATGCTGTCTGTTTTCAGCTTGAATCATCAGTTTTTCAGCATTTTTTTTGATTTTGAAATTAACTTGTAATTTAACTTTGAAAAATGACGTTTTTGTCGACGTATAAAATGCTAACCTTACAGTATATAAACTTAAAAGTTGCTAACCTGCTAACAGAGTATGTAGACATACAGTATATCATTCTAACATTAAATATGTAAGATGCTAACGTGTTAAGAACTCAGGAGAGCATCCAAAACACATGCACAACTGTATCCCTGTCTTTGTGGATGTCTCTCGCCCCCTGCAGGCTGGTTCAGGCAGTGCAGCATTATCTCGTACAGTCGTGACGTTGATATTGGGATTTTCATCGCAGACTTCAGGTCAGACATCATCACGGCGTTCAGGGACGCAGGCCTGTCACTCAAACATAAGTTTGGAAAGGTGAAAACTTAATTTTCTTTCTTCTTGTTTGTGTTGTTTGGTCGTTAAAGGCAGAAGGAGCAGCAACGTCCTAAAAACAACCAACAGTCATACGAACACAATCGCTGTCAATCGTCACTTAACACCAGAAGCACAGTACATTTACTCCTAGTACTGTGACAGCGATGGCTTCTATTTTGTACTTTTTTTAAATCAGTCATTTTACTTTTACTTTTTTTTAATACTTTTTATCATAAGTGTTGTACTTCAACTACTATTTGACTACTACTACTACTACTACTACTACTACTACTACTGTGTTTACATTCACATCTGTTACAGTGAAAAGGAGCGTGACATAAAAAAAGAGTCCTGATAAACCACATGAGAACACACCTGTCTGTCTCTCCACCTGTCTGTCTGTCCGAGCAGGTGAATGCTGGTTCTGGCTAACATGCTAAATGCTAACCTGCACCCTCCAGGTGATTTCAGTGTTTGTTACACTGCTGGGTGGACTGGTTATACTGGGACAGAGAGGTGGACTGCTTATAATATATAATAATCTTTATTGTTTATATTGTGTGTTTAACCTGCTGCTGCAACAAAAGAATTTCCCAAATTGGGATCAATAAAGTAAAGTCTCAGTCTAATGTGAACAGGTGATCAGACAGGTGAGTCTGTCTGTGTCACTGCACAAACTGCAGCTCTTTGCTTTGTGTGTGTTTGTTGCTGCAGCTGACAGTCATTTCATTTCTGTAGTCATTTTTCACTTGTGAACATTGTTTGTTGCACCGCCGCGCTGTCCAGTGCACCTTTTGTTTGTTTCGTTGTATATTTCTGTTTGACAGTCGGCCGTATGAACCGGCTGCATCACTGTATTTTTCGAGCGTATTTACCTGATGTCTGTTTGAAATTAACACGAATTTATTCTGAAGCTTTTTTTTTGAAGTGCAGGTGGAGGACAGTCTGGAACTTTCCTTTGTGAGTGACGACATCAAACTGGACGTTTTCTTTTTCTATGAAGATGGAGATGTTGTGTGGAACGGAGGCACGCAGGCAAAGAGCGGCAGGAAGTTCAAGTTAATAACATTTTCTTTACATGAAACATTTCCTCCTTTAAATTGACATTCATGATTTTTATTACTATTATTATTATTATTCATTGTTACACCTTTATTTAACCTGAAGATGGCGGCAAACATCTTGAGTCGTCAGAAGAGTGATTATGACTTCTGCGTTCAGGATTGATTTTATTTATTTTGACAGATCCTTAAAGCTGCAGAAGGGGCGTCTTAAAACTCTGAAAGACTTAGCTTCAGCCAATGAGACACCTGGATTAAGGTTTCTTTGCTTCGAGACCTCTGTTCTTTTAATGAAAGTTTTTCCTTTGATTTTTTTCCTCAGGTACATCTTCCCGCGTTTCTCGCTCTGCTGGGCTGAGCTTCTGGAGCTCAAAGTTCGTGTTCCGTGCGAAACTCTTGACTACGTGAAAGCGAACTATGGCGCCACATGGAGCGTCCCGGTGAGGGGCTGGGACTGGAAGTCCTCGCCTAGCAACGTGCAGGAGAACGGGGTGTGGCCTCCAGCGGAGTGGGCGGAGCTTGTCCAGGTTTACTGAGGAAACAAAAATGAAGTCAACACTGAAACTACGAATAAAGATAAAGTGAAAAAAGACGAGCTGATTTTTTTCTTTCACAAGAATCTGAAAGGTTCCTGCAGACGAGCACATGGTCATATGATGATGATCACACTGAGATTATCTGGAACAGTTTAACAATTTTCAGACACATATCCTCTTTTAGGTCTTCTTTCTGCCCGTTAAAAGGAAGTTTTTCCTCGCCACTGGCGCCAAGTGCTTGCTCATGAGGGAATTACTGGGTCTCTTGAGATAAAGACTTTGGTCTGGACCAGCTCAATATGGAAAGTGTCCTGAGACAACTTCTGTTGTGATTTGGCGCTATACAAATAAAACTGAATTGAATTAAATTAAACAGACTTCACGTAAGACATTCATTCACTGTAGAAATATAAATAACATCTGTATTTGATGAAATAAGACTGACCAGTTAAAATTCCACTTCCTTGTCAAACACTTTATTTTGTCCTAAAATCAAACATCAGGACATTTTTGTTTTCTTTCTACATTTTTTGCCCCCAAACTGTTCCATACAAACGAGAAATAAACTGTCATCTGTTCGAGTTTCACTGACGTGAACTGCTGCATGTTAGCGGCAGTCATCTTCCTGAAATCTCGCGTTATTTCCACAGTTGTCCGTGAGTTACAGCTCTCAGTCAACGCTTCTCTCCGCCAGACTCAGTTCAGTTTTTACACCTAAGAGGTTTTCGGTCTGATTCAGTTTTTCAGCAGTCACAGTTTCGTCCGGTGACGTCACTCTGCCGCCGCCTCGCGCTGCCGCTCCTTGTGGACCACAAGCCCCTTTCCGATCAGGTCCGGGACCTCCACGGCGAGCCACGGTCCGAGTCCCAGCGCCATTAGGTGCGCCAGGCCGAAGCGTGGCGCGTTCCGGGCCCACAACGGCGCGAAGTGCTCGGTGAGACAAATCCTTCCGCCGCGGTACATCTTTGCGGTCTTCCCGTCCAGCTCCGGGACGGCTACCTCGGGCGCTGTGTCCGGGTACGTCACGGGGATGTCAAACTCCAGCCGGAACTCGTAGCGCAGCAGCTCGTGGATGAACCAGCACGTGCCAGTCCAGCGCGTGCCGTCCGCGTTCGACTCGAGGCGGAACCAGTCGTTGTCGGCAGCTTTGTTCTGCTCCACGAAGCGGATCAGCGCCTGGTACTCCTCCTTCAGCCGCTGCGGCCACAGCGCGCGGTCCCGCGGCCCCGCGTGTGTCTTCAGCAGCGGGATCTGCGACACGGCCCTGCGCGTGGCCTCATCCGCCATTTTACTCCCCAGAGAAGTCTTCGTTTAAAACCTAAAGCGAGTTGAGGGAGATACGGGTTCCGTTCGACTTCGGGTCGGTCTGTCTTCAGTTTTCGCCTGACTTTTGACGTGGACTTCCGGTTTTGTACGGAGCAGAAGGTGTTCTGCGTCAACAGGAAATGTGATGCATTTTCAAAATAAAACTTCCCACGCATTTCAATCTGACAGTTTTCACTGATCATCAATAAACTTGCATCAGATGACGCAGAACTGTTGTCAGTTAGACCTCACATGTCTGAAAGGTTTTAATGATTCAATAAAACGTTTGAAAACAAATTTATTTCATATCTGATTCAAATAAATGTATTTGTCTGTCTAAAAATCAAGTTCAGTTTATACTTGTATTTTTTCCACCCTAAATATTATTCTTGCACGGTTTTTACTTCATTTCAGTTCAGTTTTATTTATATGGCACCAAATCACTGCAGTTACCAGTCTCAGCACACTTTCTATACTCCATAGAGCCACCACGAATGAATGCTTTGCTCTGCCACCATCTATAATTTGTGTCTCATGTAGTTTCTCGACAAATAAATTCAAATGCCAAGTAAAAATAGATAACCTTGTGTTAAATTGTGTCAACATCCGCAATCCTGATAACTGGAGTCATGATTATTAACTTGACCATGATAATTTATTGATCTGCTTCACATGAAACGGGACAAGTTACTAAACACAAACATCACTGAAACCACAACTGAAGTATATAATGTGGAATGAAACAAAAGCCTGCAGGATTCTTCGTTTATAACAGCAGAGAGCCGGCGCTCTGAACTACATACAATAACTACAAACTGCACATGATGAATGTGACCATCCTAAATAGCAAAGCAGCTCATTGCTACCATGAAAAAATACAAAGAATACAGCAATGAACAAATAATGAATAGATGATTGAATGACTGAACTTACAAATGCAGCAACTTACCAAAGTTATGAATGAGGCCCATTAGACCAGATCAGGCATGACGTCTTAATCAAATGGATCAATCAGTGAAAGCACAAAAGAGCAAGTGGACCAAATCTTTAAGATTGAGATTGTGGGCAAGTACAAGACTGGACTGGACAGGTAACACAGATGTGGCAGAGGTGGCATCTGCAGTTTTCTACGCAGTGGTCTGCTGGTGCCGTGGAAGCTCTGAGAGGGACAGAAAACGACTGAACAAACTGGTTGAGAGAGCTGGCTCTGTCCTGGACTGCCCTCTGGACACCATCGAGGAGGTTGGTGAGAGGAGGATGTTAGCTAAGCTGACATTGATCATGGACAACCCATGTGTCATTTTATTATCCATATCCTACCATGTACACTTTAAATATTCAAGGAAACAATATTTTGATACTCTTTGTATGTAATGTACATACGTAGGTGACTTTTGTTTAGTATCCCTTGTTATTGTCTTTATGTTCTTTTTGTACGTCTCCTTTTTATTCTTACTATTATTGCTTTCTGTAACATCTTAATTTTCCCAGTGGCGGTCAGTAAAGTTTTATCTTATCTTATCTTATCTTATCTTATCTTATCTTATCTTATGTGGTGGTAATGCAACTTGTATGGATGCCAACCGCCATACAACTCAACAAAAGAAGAAGAAGAAACAGCGGCACCTGCCTGTCCGGCAGGTGGCGGTAGTTCACGTGGACGCTGTTTATCAACCATAAGGACCAGTAGAAGAAGCTACGACAACAGCCTCGGTCCGCCATTTCCCCTTTTCGGCTGCTTTCAGTCTGTTTTTCCAGATTATTTCGTGTTTGAATGAAGTGAAACTCGTTTCATCCGTAGCATTACCTGGGCGCGAGACACGAAAACGTCAGCGCGGCTGTGATGGCGGCCGACCGGCGCGAAGACAAAGGTGAGACGCCTGCAAGCTGCTTTGTTAGCAGCAGTTAGCTGGTAGCATTAGCATGGTTACTATCTTTGTTATGCGGAGACGGTGCTTGTTTCAGCTGCGGATCGACTATCATCAGTTCGTCGATATATTATTGATGAATATGTTAGTAAGTGACTGACGACGATTTAACAAGTTGGTCAACGGGCAGCAGCAGCTCTCACTTGTCTTCTCTTCCATTCATTATGGCGTTTATTAGCCGCTGCGGCTAACGGCTCTCGCTGTTTGAACAGCAACATGTACACCAGACTCCATTCAGAAATCTGCTCTTTCTGCTCCATCGGTCAGTTAAAAAACAATCATCAATTATGAGCAGACTCAGGTTTTTTTCTAATCTGTGTTGTATTCTGAAGAAGTCGAGATGTGATTGATGAACGAGTATATCACTGTTTTGTTGAAGATCTGTTTTGTAACAAAACCACTTTAACAGTACACAGAATCAAACTTGGCTTTATTGAAAACGTGTGTATGCACACAAGGATTTTCACTTCATGTTAAACATTGCACTCAATGTACTGGCATAGAAAAAGCATACAGCTCGAGGACATAAAAAGACTGAACAATAAGATAAATAGTACAAAAATATAAACAATATATATAATGAGATTTTCAGTGCGCAGGTATTCTGTTGACAATGAATGTACTTGTTAGAAACTGTTGATTATTGGATGATAAATGTCCAATCAGTGGATGTTTTGGTGTCACTGTCTGACTGCTACCTGTTCAGCAGGCCGACTGGACTGCTGGACTGCAGACTGCTTCTGTGTCTGGTGGTTTTGGTGTTCCATGATCTGTAGCAAAGACCAGAGGACAGAAGTTGGAACAGGTGGTCTCCAGGATGTGAGGGGTTTGCAGCGATGCTTCCAGCTTGTTCAGTCTGGAGGTGTGTCAGTCCTGAATGGAGGGCAGGTTGGCACTAGTGATGTTCTCAGCAGTCCTTATAGTCCGTCACAGTCTGTTCTGGTCCTGTTTGGTGGCAGACCCAAACCAGATGATGGTGGGTGTGGCCAGAACAGACTGGAATATTCTGTTGTACATGTTCTGTTGGGCCTTCTTGATGATAGAGACCAAGTTTGAAGTCCACCGTAGGTCTGGTCAGATAGTCGATCAGAAAAAGGGTATTAAATAGAAAAATTAGCTTGTGTTGTTTGTGTTTTTAAGAGCACCAAAGGAAAATTAGGGTTCAGGGAAAACGCACCTCTCGGCTCATCTGCTTCTGATGTTCCAAATGTACTTCTCCAGTGAAACCACCTTAAGCTCATAGCCTGTTAGCATTGGCAGGTCACCACTTTGATCTGAACAGTTGTTCGGATATTGTGATGAAATGTGTTCCGGAGATTCCCCTCAGGATGAACTGTAATAACTTTGGTGATCCTCTGACATTTCATACAGCGCCACCATGAGGTCAACAAATTAATGTGTCCAACACTTTGTTTTGTGTTGAAATTCCTGTAGAACTAATGACATTTCCATCAGTCTCAGCTGTGCTTTGTGTTTGCCGCTCGTGTTAGCATGCTAACACACTAAATTAAGATATTGAATATGACAAACATATACCTGCTAGTCATCAGTATATGAGCATTGTCGTTGTGAACGTGTTAGCAAACGTGTTAGCATGCTAACATATGGCCCTGCAGAACTGCTAGCATGACTGTAGGCTCTTCGTCTGGTTTATGTTTCTAAACCAGACGAAGAGCCTGTTACTGTGTCTCCTGTGGGAGTAAATCGTTGAATAAATGAAGCAGTTTGTGTTGTTGATTGGGCATCGAAGGGTCAGTGAACTTCAAGAAATTTTCCAGAAATTTTCCAAGGGAAGTTACGCTTTGGGTGAATTTGGGTAATTTTATGGTGGGACATAAGGAGTTTTTTTTTTTTAATTGTTCAGTTAAAGTTCAATGCAGTGTCAGTTGACTTGAAGGGTTTACAGTTATGTCTGCTTACAGTATGGCAAAATGCTTGTTTCTGTCTTTGCATGTTGTGGTAAATACAGCCTGTGCAAATCCACTTTATTCCCATTATTCCCTGTTAATTACCATGGAGAGTTTCCACCTCGAATATTGCTGTAATTTTTTAAAGCTGTCGTTGTTGTTTTAGACGGAGAGCTGAACGTTCTGGAAGATATTCTGACTGAAGCTCCAGATCAGGACGACGAGCTGTACAACCCTGAGACTGAACGAGACATCAGCGACAAGAAAGGCACTACTGATACTACTTCTGATAATAGTACTACTAATACTAAATTTCAGCCGTAGTTGTGTGTCATCTAAACCCTTTGATTTGTCTGTCAGGAACAAAGAGGAAGAGTGAGCGCTCTGACAGTCAGGATCTGAAGAGGCTCCGCTCGTCATCAGGTCACGCCCCCTCCAGGTCTTCCTCCTCCAATAAGAGAGCCCCGGGTCCACCTCTGTCCTCCTCCTCAAAGAAGGTGACGACCAGTCCCCGAGGCCGCCACGCCGCTGCCGCCACTAGTGGCTACCGTCATGAATACTACGAAGAACGTAAGGGGCGGCGAGGAGCCCGTGAGGCGACCAGGAGTCGCGGGGGAGAAGACATACGACGCCGAGAGTCTCAGAGAGGCTTGGAGGGTCTGAGCCAGGTACTGCTAATAATTCTAATAATACCAATAATAATACTTACAATGCAGTCACAGTACATACCTGTTACATACACACTACAGTTATAATACAGTAATGGTAACATTTGATAAATTCTAGTACATAGACTCCCAGAGAGGCATGAAGGGGTTAGGCAAGGTGCTGATACTACTACGACTATTACTGCTACTACTACTCTTACAGTACACATACAGTACTCACGCACACGTACAGTATGAGCCACTTGTTTACAGCCAGCCAGCAGTTTGACCACAAATCATTTATTTTCCTGTTCAGAAGTTGCGACGTGATGAACGTCAGACAAGCCCCTCCCCCCATGATGAGGATAACCAATCAGAGGAGGAGGCGGCAGCAGAGTATGGCTCTGAGCCAGGGTCAGGAAGCTCTTCCCCTGCCGCCTCCCACATAGAGGAAGAGGAAGAGGATGATCAGGAGGAGGAGGACGACGACGACGAAGATGAGGACGAGGAGGAAGAGGAAGGCATGGAGGAGGAAGAAGAGGAGGAGGAGGAAGGAGAGAAGGAGGATGAGGAGGAGGAAGAGGAAGAGTATGAGCGCCGTGGTGGCGAGGGGAATGACTACGACACTCGCAGCGAGGCTGGCGACTCGCGCTCTGCCTCCTCCGTCAGTTTCTCTGATGACGGCGAGTCTGTGCACTCAGGCTCCGCCTCCGAGGCCTCAGGTAACCATGACAGAAGTGGAATCTTTTTTCCCTCCAAATACATTGTTCAAGCTCACACACCAGGTACATGAGGTGATCAGGTAGAACCTTGGAGGGAGCGCTCTCTGCGTTCTGTCAGTTTTGTCTACTGCTGAAGTCTTTTCAAAGTGTCTCGTTAGCCTGATTAGCACCGAGTCTGAATTTTCTGAAGTTGAAAGTTTAAATAATTGAAGGTGATGAAGGTAAGAATGTACAGACATTTGTTTTTATTTGTTTTAGGTATATTGTAATTACACTTCTTCATCCCTGAGATTAAGAAGAATTTAAAAATCGCACTTTTAGGTCTTGATTTGTAAAAGTATTATTTTATTTAAAGTGGATTAGTGTTACTCTTGTTTTATTCGATATCTATATCTTGCTTTTTAAAGAACCCTGTTATTATAAGCAAGGTAATCCAATTCTGTGTCTTTATCTTGAAAGGTTCAGAGAAGAAGCGGGAGAAGCTGTCATCATCGGTCCGAGCTGTTCGCAAAGGAATGGAGAGTAAGGCAGCCATTTTTAGCATGCGTAATTACTTTTAAAATGTTTCAAAGTGCTTTTTTGAAAGTGCAGCCACTAACATTTACTGTGCTGTGTTTACCCAGAGACGCTAACTCCGACCAGTAAGCTGCGCTACATCCTGAGAGACGCTCGGTTCTTCCTCATCAAGAGCAACAACCACGAAAACGTCTCCCTGGCTAAGGCAAAGGTAAGCTCGCGTCACTTGTTGTTTTATTTATCATTGTTTACACGTTGTAGTAAAAAGGGCACCTCCAGTCTGTTTTAAATAATCTCTGTGATGCTCAGGGTGTTTGGTCGACGCTGCCGGTGAATGAGAAGAAGCTGAATGCAGCTTTCCGTTCGGCACGGAGCGTCGTCCTTGTCTTCTCTGTCAGGGAGAGCGGCAAATTCCAAGGTCTGGTCATTGAGATTTTCATTTTTGAATGCTGCTTGAATGTTAATATAAGAATTAAATTCATCAGCCTTCTTTGTCTTGTCTGCATCGTCTGTAGGCTTTGCTCGTTTGGCATCAGAGTCTCATCATGGCGGATCTCCAATCCACTGGGTTCTTCCTGCTGGCATGAACGCCAAGATGCTGGGTGGAGTCTTCAAGATCGACTGGCTCTGCAGGTAAACAAAACAGCAGTCAGCCAGTCAGTTGTGTCCTGGAAGAGTTCAGTGTCCAACAAATGCTAGAAATTCTGGCCAAATATGATCTGTTTATGGACCCTGTTCTCCCATGTCATTGACCAGTGGGGCAACATTTTTGAGCGCCGCAGCCGCGAAACAGGGTGCAAAACTAAAAGTGTTTCTTTTTGCCACTGACAGCTCAGATAGTTGTAAGTGTCTGACAATGTGATGGAAAGGATCCCTACAGAGATTTACTGTGTTGTTAAAGAGGAAGACCCTTTTGTTAAACCACAAAGAGACGGTATATTGTCTCACCAAAGCCACCAGACTCCATTCACAGAAACAGACATTTTATCATCATGAAACACACTTTGTCCAACTGACAGAAACAAAACTCACCAAAGTCTTCTTGGTTCATCTTTCACTGTTCAAACAATCATCACTAACTCTGGTTTTGGTTGAAATAAACTCTTAATTCAGCCAATTGGGAGAGGAGCGCTAGGAAGGGTGGGCATCATAGAAAAAGTAAGGGAAATTGCACATAGAGCTGGAATATTTTCACATCTAACCTGGAAATTAATTTCACCAGAGATGATAACCACAGAAATTTAAATATGGCAGACTTCAACAGATTTTCCTGGTAAAAATCAGGACAACCAGAATTCTGCTTGAGTGACTCTTGTCCGTCTAGCAGTGTGTTTGGTACAGCGGCCCGGACTCACGCCAGAACAGCCGCTGTGGCAGTGCTGCTTTTTCTTCACAATCAATGTTCATTTTCACCGCTGAATGAATGTTTTTTGTTTTGTTTTTTTTGCTTGATTTTATACTCAAATTCAGAACATTCAGACAGCCTACTCCTTTCAGTGTGAAGTCTGCCAAGCTTCTTGCCGTTCGTGCGTGGGTCACACGTGTGGCGTGTATTTTGATTTTGTGAAACAGTTAAAAAAATGAACATAAGAGGAAATTATCTCATCTTTCAAAACACAACTTTGCATGGTGCAAGTTTGGTGAAATGGTACCCGGGACTACAATTTCAGACAGCAATAGAGATCTACTGGAGAACCCAGAGCCTCACCTTCTGGATCAGCTCCCTCTGAACCTCACTGGTGAACAAAACTCTGACGCATTTGACCTCAATCATCTCTGAGAGCGACTTACTCCAACCTGAAGGAAACAATCCATTCTTCTCCAGCAAAGTACCGTGGTGTCAGACTGGGAGGTGCTGACTCTGATCTTGCTGCTTCACACTCAGCTGTAAACTGCCCATGTGCTCACTGGAGCTCACAGTTTGGTGAAACAAACAGAACCACATCATCTGCAGAAATACAGTCCCACAAACCAGCACTCTCCATGCCTCGTCTGCACCTACAGATTCTGTTTGTGAAAATCACAAACTGAGTCCTGGTACCCATACAACCTCAATAGCCCCCACAAAATACTCTGAGGTCCACAAGACACATGTAGATTGGATGCACAAACTCTCATGATCCTTCCAGGATTCCTGCAAGAGTAAACATCTGGTCTGCTGATCCAGGACCAGGCCACAATCCACCTCAGCTGCCTGTTAGCTCCACGATGTTCCAAGCCTTGAACATCTCAGGGTGAATCTCCATATTGCATGTCACTGTGGATCTTTTTGATGAATTCAGTGACCTCTGTCTCTCTCGAGACCTGATTGTGTTTCCTCTACAGAGGACCTCTTGGTTTGCAACAGAAGCTCACAGTTTGGGTTAAGCCCTGCATTACGCTGCTGTGTTCTATGACAGTTTGCCACATCTTCTCTGAGGTTGTCATGCCTCTGCACCTGCCACAACTGTGGCAGGAGGCATCATGTTTTCAGGTTTCCCCATCTGTCCCATTTTGCTGAAAGCAGTATCTCAAGAAGACCTGGAGGGAGTTTCTCCAAATTTTGGACAAACCTTCTCTTGTATTCAAAAATGAACCGGTTAGACTTTGGTGGTCAAAGGTTACAGAGATCTCACAAATCACATTTTTGACCATAACTCCGAATTTTCAAACAAATGGGAATAAGTGAAATGATGACATTTTATATCTAAAAGGGCAAAAGTCACCATCACCGTAATATAAGCGTCTCTGCAACAATGTCCATATTTGAAGCATTGCAGTCCACCACAAGCTCTTTGGTTGTGCTGATACTGAGCTTCAGTGCTCTGTACCCTTCTGTAAAAGGAGTCTCTGAGTGAGGACAGCATGTCTCTCACGGAAATTATTCACTGGAATCATACATGTCAGCACAGTGAGGACTTCCATTCCACCAACAAATACATGGAATGCCTTTAATTAAACTCCTTCAAAGTACATGTTCATGACATGTATTGTGACTCTAGACAGACATGCATGTGAACTACAATCTGATCGGTTTTCGGAGGGGATACAACTGTGAGGCAATAATTTCAGTCACTACTACGAAAAGCTGCAGCCCGTCTTCCCGATAGCTGTCTCTTGATTCAAGAGTTCCCTGGGCCAACCGAGCCGGTAATGCCGCCTCCTTCAGCTTGACAGCATTTTCTGATACCAGGTCCACTCATAAACCCCCCTGTGCTCCATCACTGACTGTGCCATGAACAATCCAGGTATCAGTATATACAAATATGACAGATAACAAAAGAGTATCAGGTTGGACTCTGCTGACAGACAATCGCATAGAGGAAGTCCTGTTTGTTTTTTGGAAAGAGTTTTGTTCTCGTATAACTCATGTCGTTCTGAATAACGTTCTTATGAATCCTACTTATTACTTCTCTATCTAAGCTCATATCTAATATCTCTATGATGTTGTGCATCGAAATGTAAGGTAGGTGTGACCTGCTTCAGTTCTTTGTCGTATTTTTTGATCAAATGTGCCCTGCTCGCTGCTTCACATGGATTTTATTTTTTACAGGATGGAGCTTCCTTTCACAAAGACAACGCACCTGACCAACCCCTGGAATGAACACAAGCCAGTCAAAATTGGACGTGATGGACAGGTTGGCTCACAGTTACATTTTTTTCTTGTTTTGTTGAAGTCAGATTTTTCTGTTCGTGTTGCGTGAGATGTTTTACCTTTTTAAACTTGATAAATATCTTTCAGGAGATCCAACCTGACATTGGCGCTCAGCTCTGTGCCCTGTTTCCATTGGACGAGAGGGTGGACATCCACCAAGTGGCTCGGCGTGTTCGTCACAAGCGTCGGACGCCGTCAGAGCCACGACCTCGGGGGCGACCGCCGCAGCGCGAACCGGGAAGGTTAGCCAATCACCAAGCTCCTCCTCCCGCTTCCTGTTCTTCTTCTCCTGCTGCAACCACGGCGCCATCTGCAGCCGGATGACGGAGACGGCCGCTGCCTTTAGCCGGTGGCTAGCTATCCTGTGGCTAGCATCGCTGGTTCTCTAGTTATTGTTGTTTCTCCAGTCTGGAATTTTCCACCGGAGTGGGCTGATGAAGTGGTTGAAGTCCTAAAATCATCAGGCAGGAATGAATTCCTCAGCAGGGCGAACGGTTCAAGTCAGAAAGTCTAAGATTAATTAAGTTGAATACTTACAATTTAAGTGTAATACTAATTCATTCATTCATTCAACTATTAATTCATTCAAAATTCTTTTTTAATTCAAGCAACAAGGTGCACATTTTAATGAGTTTTTTCATTTTGACCGTCTCATCTTAGTATATTTTTTAGTTTTCTACTTTACATATTTAAAATCTTTGAAGGTGCTCGGTGAGATATAAGAATTTGAATTTTCAAATTTTGCTGTATCTAAATTTCTCCTTTGAAGCTCTTTTTCTTTGCAGGAGCTTCGTACTTCGGAAGTAAAAAAATCTAAATTTTTTGCTTTTAGCTGGACTCTGGCTGACCCTTTCAGAATAAAAGCAGAAAGGACAAGCGTCACTGGCTGGACTGATGGAGGAAGGGGAGGGTGGGGGAGGGCCGAGTGAGGTAACCCTGAAACAGAGAGAGAGATAAAGTGAGGGACTGTCTGAGCTCCCGGTGGACTCAATCTGGTTCTTTGAGAAGGTGGTGCAGTTTGGTCAAGCAGGGGTGCGGCCTTTGGACTATATCCAATGAGAGAGTTGGGTGTGTCTGGGGGGGCGTGGCTCTGGACTATATCCAATGAGAGAGTTGGGTGTGTCTGGGGGCGTGGCTTTGGACTATATCCAATGAGAGAGTGTGATGTGTCAGAGAGGCCGAGGTTTCTCAACTCGCTCAAAAAAAGTAAATTACAGAAATACATTTGGGAAAAGATGGACTCCATTAAAAAAGAGAGAAAACTCCCCTTGGACTGAAAAAATGATGACCCTCCTCCCCCCTCCATTGAAAAGACAGCTGTATAATCCCCCCCACCCCCACCCCCCACCCCCCCAGCACACACACACACTGAATCAGGACTGAGAGCTGGTTAACAGACTGTTGATGTTGTAGGTGTGTGTGTGTTGCTCTCTCTTATGAACTGAATATAAAGTGTGTGAGTGGAGACGAAGGAAAAATAAGAGAATCCAGAAGGACGGAGCGACAAAAAGACGGAAACTAAAGAGTTTGGGTTTCCGTTTTAAGGACTATTGCTGGTCTGGAGTGGGTGGGGCTGTGCTGAGAAGGGCGGGGCTTTGTGTATTGATTGACAGGACTGCATCATCATCATCATCACCCCCCCTCCACCCTTTCAAAATAAGAGGGTTTATAAAAAAAGCCTTTAACATGGACTGATGAGGAGAAAACTGTTTTTTTCTAATCAAAGTGTTGTTGACACAAACAGCCCTTCCCACATATACAACACAAGCGGTATGTTGTCCCTTTAAGAGGTTTCTTCTTCTTCGTTTGTTTTTTTATTGTGTGTGTGAATCAAAATTTGTTTTTCATTTGGCCAGCGGACAGTGAAACCAAACTTTTGTTTAAAACAGGAAGCATCTATTGGAAAAGTCGTGAGAACACAAACAGCTGTTACTTCAACACATTTGACCAAAATCATACATCAGCTGTGACCATTGAAAGCACAGGAGATAGAGGAGGACCAGTAGACACGGGAAGACCAGTGCAGAGGAACAGTAGACACAGCAGGGCCAGTACAGAGGACCAGTAGACACAGCTGGACCAGTGCAGAGGACCAGTAGACACAGCTGGACCAGTACAGAGGACCAGTAGACACAGCTGGACCAGTACAGAGGACCAGTAGACACAGCAGGGCCAGTACAGAGGACCAGTAGACACAGCTGGACCAGTACAGAGGACCAGTAGACACAGCTGGACCAGTGCAGAGGAACAGTAGACACAGCTGGACCAGTACAGAGGACCAGTAGACACAGCTGGACCAGTACAGAGGACCAGTAGACAGCAGAAATCAATGATTGGTTATTATATCTAAACAGTGTGAAATACGTGTCTGTCAGGCAGCGTGTGATTGGTGATTCAGATGGATGCACATGTTAGCAGATTAAATGGAAACAGGAAGTAGTGGCTGAACACCTGTAGACACCTGGATGACTCGGAACCTGTCCACAGACCTGAAATCTGTTCGTTAGTTCTGGGAGTCTTTTCTTCTTCTGTTTGACATTTGACCTGAGTGTGTTTTCCAGTGTGTATTCATGGGTGTGTGAGTGTGTATTGTGTGCATGTGTGTGTCTTACTTGTCGACTTGTCTACGTAGGCGTCGTCCCGAAGAGTACGACCTTCACGGCAGGAAGCGGCCACGGGCCGACGGTCCGCCTGACTTCAACCAGCGAGCAGGTGCTTAAAGCTCCATCCGGCATTTAGAAAGTGAAGTTTATCAATACTGTGATGACGTCATCACTTCAACTGATCAGAACTTTGATCCCGAATCAATACCTGATTTCAACTTTTATGGAAGCCTGAAAAAAACATCATTCCATTCTCATTTAATGGAAACTGTCAGGAAATATTGACTTGACCGACAGTGAAGTGATGGACGTCTAACAGAATTCATTTGATTTGATTTGAAGTTTTAAAGTTTCTTCTAGTCGTATATTTCACATTATTAAATGTGTTTGAAAGTTTCTGTTCTGAGATGTCGTTTTCGCTCTTTTTCTCCTTGAATCTTTGTTTTCTGGTGTTTTTAAACTGCGTTCGTTCCATTTCTGTTTGTTCTGCTCGGCGTTGGAAAAGTACAGCGTAACAGAAGAATGTATTTTATTTTCAGGGTTCATCCAGGACCTTCGTAACCAGCCGGTGGACAGGTGAGACACTCATCATCACTCACCTGACACAGGTGGCAGGAAGTAGGCGGAGCTACAGCAGCATTTATTAGTAAATCCTGACAAAAGTTTGAAAATTGAAGCTTTGTCACAGGTTTTATTTGAGTGATAATGTAGAAAAGTTCATATTCCTGCAAATGTTGTTTAAAAAGTCTTCAATCATGGAAAACTTTGAGAAGCACGAACAGAATTTCTGTTAGCAGTAATTAGTTTATCGATTGTGAATCAGAAGAAGTGTAACCACAGAAAGTATGTGAGCGTGAAAATGAACGAAGACATTCCAACCATGTTTTTGGGTTTCAGACGGTTTTCCAGCGTGAGACGAGACGTGTTTCTCAATGGGGTGAGTCACAAGCTTGTTGGCATGTTAGCTTAGCTTCGTTGTATCCTGCTCTGTGTCCGGTGTGGTGTTCCCCTGTTCACGTGCTCACCTGTGTTTCCTCTTTCAGTCTTACAACGACTACATGAGGGATTATCACCACAGCATCGGTCCTCCTGCTCCCTGGCAGACTCTGGTACGACTCTTATCGATCCTGTTCATTGATCGATCGGGTTATCGACAACAGACTGAACTAATGATGTGATGATGTCATGTATGTGTCATCAGGCGGCGTACCCTGGCGTGGAGCAGCCACCCCCCCACCACCCCCCTTACTACCACCACAGCCACCCCCCACCCCCCCCTCACCAGGCCTACCATCACCACCACCACCCCCCTCTGCCGCCACACGAAGCCCCACCCCCTCGCTTCAGAGACAAGCAGCGAGTGCCGCAACACCGTGCCTTCACCTCCAGCCCGGTAAGCCTGCGGCCATTCTGTCAGACTTCCTGTCTGATGTTCAGTGAACACTCAGGATCATCTGGGTTCCACCATCTGCTGTTCACAAACATCGCTGTGCCCCCACCTCAACTCTTACCGCTCTCCTTCGCTCTCAACAGCTTGTTGGTTGGCGCAGTTAGCTCTTCCATCTTATTAGCGAGAGATCTCCCGTTCGATGTGGGCGGTCTGCATCGTGCTGTCAGCTGTTCCTGTGTGTGAACAGTGGAGCTGTGACCGAATGGATCAGCTGATGTGGTTTTAAATTACCCCGAAAAGAGGAAAGAGCTTAAATTAATGGCTGTGTTGTGCCAGGGATCGATCAGGTGACCTTCTGATTGGTGGACGACTGGCCTGTATATCTGACCTCTAACTGCATTCCTGTTTTTTCCCATCATGCAGCATGACTATGACATGCGTGTGGATGACTTCCTGCGGCGGACGCAGGCAGTGGTGAGCAGCCGGCGTGAGCGTGAGCGGCAGCGTGAACGTGACCGCGGCGGACCCCGCCGCGAAAGGGAGAGGGAGCGAGCGAGGGACAGAGACAGAGAGAGAGAGAGGGACAAGGAGAGGGGGCGGTACCGAAGGTGATCTGATGATGTCATATCCTGTCAGCCTGCAGGTTCTTTTATTTTGACAGTCAGCAGTAATGCTTTTGGTCGTTTTTTCTTTTGATTTTTTGTTTTTTTCCTTTGAATATTCTGATTAATAAAAAAGCTATGTGATGACATCATCAACCGCATCATCAGTTTTTATGTGAATAAAATATGAAAGAAAAAATAAGAATCTGGTGATCTGTGGCGAGATTGAACACTTTATTCTGATCCTGTGTAAAAAGGGAAGTGACATCACGGCAGTGACGCCTGTCATGTTTCTCTAAGCGTTAACAGTCACAGTCCGTCAGATGCTGTGATCCAAAGTGACGTTCATATCAACTCACACAGCGATGGCGCAGCGAACGAACCACCGACCTCCTGATTGGTGGACGACTGCGCTACCTCCTCAGCCGCGCCGTTGGTAACATGATTCAATGGGCGGAGCTTGTGTTTGTTTTTGAAGAAGACAGAAATAAAATGTTCCATCAGATCGTGAAGCAATCAATCAGGATTTCTGCATGAAAATGTTGATGAGAATTAAACATACACATTTACTTTGTGTAGTTTTGGTAACTTTTGTGAATTACATCAGTCTTTGAAGTCTTACCTTCAGTTCAACCTTTAGTTTCAATTAACGATATGTTGAATATGCCAGGAATCAACTCAATCAACTCAGGCAAGCACTCGTTCACAATAGACTTCTCTTGTCTTCAAAGGTGAAACTAGCAAAATGGCGTCCATGCCTTCTCCGCTGAAAAAATCCTGGAAAGGCATTAATCCAGAAGTCAGCGCCTCTCTGAACGTAGCCCCAAGACTCACTCATGCATTGAATCCGTTAAATGACAAACTTCACCCTCCTGATAGGAAACTTTAAAATCTGTAACACAGTGACAGATTATTATTTAATTATCTCTGCTCACTACAATTTACCTCAATCTCACTCATTTGGTGTTTTAAAGCCCATGATCATGCTCCACATATTTTACATCCTTTACTCAGCCTCCAGTGGCTTCTATCTACGTTTATGTGCAAGAGAACCCATAAATGACAAGAGAACCAATAGATGACAAGAGAACCAATAAACAATGAGAACCTATAAACGATGAGAGAACCAAAAAACTACAAGAGAACCAATAAACGACAAGAACCAATAAACAACAAGAGAACCAATAAACGACGAGAAGCCATAAATGACAAGAGAACCAAAAAACTACAAGAGAATCAACGAACTGTGAAGAAGTTTCTTCGCTCACACAGATCGTGTACATGACGTCACCTGCAGTCACTCTTCCTCTCTACATCATGACCGCGGTCTTCCTCAGCAGTTTACAGACGCCTGCTGGTGAGGAAACGAAGCAACACTTTATCAATGAAAAAACAAACCAACTTTTGTTTACATGAAGAAATTGAAATATTTTGAGGATTAGCTTCAACATTAAATCATAAGTTTAATATTTTATATTTGAATAAAAGTGTTGTATCTTCACTCGCTCTTCTCTCTTTGTCGCCTGCTGCAGTGTTGCAGGAAGTGGCGAATGCCCCCCCAGCAGAGGGCGGTGGCAGTCGTTAAGGCAACCAGCAGGGCGGCACCAGTGTCGATGCTGTGATACTGGAACCAGTTCAGGTCATGTGACGCCAGCCGCAAGTGTCGCGCTCCACCGTGCCGCATCACAAACTCCACCCAGAAGACGGCGGTGCTCAGCGGGGTGACCGGCTGGTCGTGGTGCAGCGCAGACAGATGCTCCATACTGGACTTGTAGCTAAGCATCATGGGAAAATAAAGCAGGTCACATCTGTGTTTTATTCTTAAATATTAGTAAAGCAAGGAAACCGAAAACTTAATTCAACAAGTTTGAGTGTCCAAGAAATATTGAAACTAAAGCTTCCTGTGACGTCGCCTCACCCTCGCTCATGGATAACAGCACGCAGCGCCTCTGTCAGCTCATCAGAGGTCATAAGGTTGAAGTCAAGGACGACGGCGGCGCCGCGGTGGCTCAGACGGGCGAGATTATGGCGCTGGTCAGCAAACAGTGGGATTCCGACCATCGGCACAGCGTGATACACGGCCTCGTACAGCCCATTGGTGCCACCGTGTGTCACAAACGCTCTGGTCTTTGGGTGACCTGAGAGGGAGGAAACAGTCACACTGTGGGACTCGCCCTCCTGCAGGTCACCATAATATAAATCTTTAATTTTAGGATGAAGACTGAGGTTCAGGTTAAGGTTTGGTTGGAGTAACTCTCCAGGAAATGAGCGTAAGTCCGTGTAATGCCCCCACAAATTATGTATACACGACGATGTGTGTGTGTGTGTGTGTGTGTGTGTGTGTGTGTGTGTGTGTGTGTGTGTGTGTGTGTGTGTGTGTGTGTACCCAGCAGGTCGTTCTGAGGGATCCAATCAGAAAGTTTCGTGTTTGCTGACAAAGTTTTGGGAATTTCTCCGCTGAACCTCCAAATCACCTGAGCACAGACACAAAGCCACACCTTTCAATTTCATTTCTATATCTGTATGAGCAGTTCTAACATGAACGCTAAACGTTCAGTGATGCATGTAATACATTTGTATATTTAACAGATAAAATAACCAAATGTTCCAATGATTATGTTCACATTACATTATCATGTGATCACATTATTGATCAGAACCAGAATCAGGCACAATGTTTTCCAAACAGAAGTTGATGTAGTCCAGCTTTTGCACTTTTCTTTGTGAAGAATGTTTGATGAATGTTTCTGCTGAGTATCTTAATCTTTAATAATACATCGTGATTTATTACTTCATTATATTTTGTATTTAGAATCTGAATGTGTGAACTAACCAGTGACTAGTGATATCAGACTCACAGTCAGAGTTTAGAAGAAATCTAAACTGAAGTTAAATACAGGTCAGACCTGAACACAGTGACTTCCTATCCACACAGGAAACAGCACCATGAGGCTTTTATTCTGAAGGGACGGATCAGTAATTTTCTTTCTATCTAGATTGATAGAATAGATAGATCTAGCTCAGTAACCAGATAATAAAATTCATTTGGATGGCTTTCCGGACTGAAAACTGAGTTTTCCTGACATCCCTGAATGGATATTTCTCTGTCTGCAAGTGGGTGGAGCTTCTGACCTTCTGTGGGATTCGTCCGAAAGCCGTGGCGATGACATCAGCACGCTCTGTTGAAAGGTTGGTTACCATGGAGCCGAAGGAAACCACCACCACACCGGCATCACCAGAACTCTGCATGAATGCCTCCAAGTCCTAGAAGAAGTGACATCATCATGACCTCATCATGATCAATTTTTGCGCATTTAAGATTAGATTCAACTTCATTGTCATCGTCAGAGTGCAACACAAAGACAATGAAATGCAGTGCTCTAAATTGATTTATTTGTATGATTTCAAAATCAAACATCCTGTCAGTCATTAAAGAAGCAGTTCCTCGTACCTCTGGCAGCTGATTGGCCGGCTTACAGTGCAGACCGCCCACGTGTTTGAAGTGGGGCGGGGTCGGACGCGGTGTCTCCAGATCCCAGAAAGTCCTGATGAGCCAGATGTCAGCCTTACCTAAAGACCTGCAGACTCTGCTGGGACTTCCTGTCCTCACAGGAAACAGCACCATGAGGCTTTTATTCTGAAGGAACAGATCAGTCAACTCTGACATTACTCATTTCTTCTTTACATTTTCAGAAACTGTATTTTTACTTTGATTTTTTTTTTTTTACGTTTTAAATGATTTTTTCCCATTTTAAACTCGGTCCTCAGAAGGGACGAATTACAATTCGGTAATTACAGTACAGAATTATGATTCGTCCCTTCTGGGCCTCTGTAGTGGACAAACGATTGAGGAGATGGATGAGATTTCTGTGATAAAGAAGCAGATATTTGATAAAGACTTGTGACAGGAACTGGCTGGTTTGTATTGTGGGGTGATAATTTTGCATTTGTGTCTCTATATGTCTGTTTTGTGTCTGACCTTTGACCTCGCTGTAGTAGTTATCTAGCGTCAGCCTCCAGATCACCTCAGTCATCACTGAAAAGCACACGTATGTCACCGCATTGGTCAGCCTCTCCACAAACGTCATGTGGTCACTGTATGGCAGTGGAGCCACTGGGACGTAGGATGGTGGCGCCGGCGCGTGGCCACAGTGTCGCTCCAGGACGCCACCAAAGGAGAAGCGAAGCGAGATGATGAGGGGCAGGCCGAGCACGTCGGCCACCAGGTCACCACACATCATCATCGGGTCAAGTAGGACGGCGTCAAACTTGGTGTCCTGCAGTGTCGCCATCAGCTGCTTGTTCTTTAACATGGAGTCACACTGTTGCATCCCAAAGCGGAATGACTGTTGCATCCAATCATACACCTTCAGGAATGTCTTGAGCGGAGACGAGACATGAGACTCGTACATGGAAAAGTGGATGAACTCCTCGGTGAGGCTGTGAAGCTCAGCTCTGCTGAACGGGACCTGAAGAAGTACACAAAAAAATTCGACTTATTAGTCCAGAAAAAGTGGAATCATCAGAAACGTCAGACTAATTTCAAACCCTGTGGAGGTCATTCAATTGAAGCGGCATTGATAATTAGTTCACTCGTGTCATGTTCCAACTGGGCTCACCTTGAAAACAAGGAAGTTGAACTTAGCGGCATCACGGCTCTTGTTGTAGTTGACTGATGGCGATGCATCAGCAACTAAAACGGTGACGGAGTGGTTCCTTCTCACCAGCTCCTCCATGATGTTACGCATATTCAACCAATGGCTGTACTCGCCTGGAAAAACCAGAACATGGCCGCCATCAACTGGAGTGTAAGGAGGGAGGGGGAACAAGAGGACAAGGGGAAGAAGAAACAGAAAAGGAGGTGCGAAAACCTGCATCATTAATCTAAAAACAAGAGCATCTGTTACATCTGGACAAAGATTCTGTTTTGTGTCTCAGAGACTGAAGAGTGAAAAGAAAAACAACAGGAATCCAAAGTCCAAACTGATCAGAGGTCAGTTCGAGATAAGAGCCGCAGCTTGATTGGACAATAAGTCACAGCATTAGCCAGAGAGAGAGAGAGACAGACAGACAGACAGACAGACTGATGGATGTTTTATAAGCATTCAGAACTTCAACAGTTTTCAGCTTTTTCATTCACTTTTTGTTCCCATGTGCATCTCTCTCTCTCTCTCTCTCTCTCTCTCTCTCTCTCTCTCTCTCTCTCTCTCTCTCTCACTCACACACACACACACACACACACACACACACACCAATGGCATCTTTAATTTCCCGGTGTTCAAAGTCTTTATAAAGACGGAGGAAATGAGTATGTGTACTCTTTAATGAGCAGAGAAGTGTTCAATGGTCCTGGGTCACACATCCCATGATCCCATGCCACTTGGTGGTGTTATGTTTTGTGTGTTATTCTTGTCCATATTGTTTACTGTCTGTGCTAACTTTAAAATGACCTTCCCACAGGGAGACGCGCAACGGTTCATTTTCATTATGTACTTTATCTTTTGTTTGATTAACACTTTATTTCCGCTCCAGACCTTTTATTTTGAATCCCGACGGAAATTCCGTCAGTGTGGCTTCCGTAAGTTTGACGCGGGTCTGCGGTGATACCAAGCACCGATTCCTCTGGAACTACCGGCCCGATTCGGCATTTTGCAGCCGGTAAACCACCTAAAATGAGAGATAAGAGGATTTAACGGAGACTTACGAACCCGCGGGGCTTGAAAGGTAAAAACAGCGTTCAAATGTCCCGGTTTGTCCCGTGTTAACAGCTGCACACATAGTAAAGCCTGCTAACGACAGCTAGCCGCCGCTAGCTCGATCAGTTTCCTTTTATTTTCCCCAAATCCCGTTTTATCCTCACGTCGACCCACAGCATTCCCGCGTTCTGTTACTCTCCCTTCGTGACGCCACACAGAATCCTGCTGTGACGACACAGAACAGTCCGAATCATCCGTTAATCAGCTGACAGTGAAAACGTTTTCAGATTTATAGGAATATTACTGGGATTTAACCAGCAGGAATTGGTGAAATCTCGCGAGATCAAATGAAAGCAGTTTGAAACGTTCAGGTTTTTTGGTGAAAGAAGTAGAAGAGGTTTATTTTGCGTTTGTCCATAATTCTCTGAAACCTCCAGAATGAGTTGAGGTAATAACATAGTTATATAATACTTATTTTAGAAATAGTTTGAATAATATTTCCTGATGCCAAGAATTGTAAAAAATAAATAAATAAATGAACAACTATATATATATAGATGTTCTATATATATATGGCGATTAGCTCCAGTACGGAAGCCCTAAAAGGCCATGGATCAACATAATTTTTTCACTCCGTCTTACCGTGATAACGAGATAATATTCCACCATTTTATCGTTATAACGACATAATATTCCACCGTTTTATCGTTATAACAAGATAACATTCCACCATTTTATCGTGATAATGACATAATATTCCACCGTTTTATGACCAGGCTTAACTTACCGAGTGTGCAGCTGCAGGAGAGCACGTCCAGGCCTGGCTTCAGTCGGTGGTGTGCAGGGTAGCAGAGCACCTTCTGATTTGGCGGGTTTTTTTGACGTCCTACCTCACGGGAAAATTAACTCGTTATCATGATAAAACGGTGGAATATTATGTCATTATCACGATAAAACGGTGGAATATTATCTCGTTATCACGGTAAAACGGAATGAAAGAATTATGTTGATCCATGGCCTTTTAGGGCTTCCGTACTCCAGGTTCAAGTGTACCTGGTTCAGGTTCCCCCCGGGCAAAGCTGAACCAGGTGTATCAGGTGTAGGTTCAGTTTATTTCTCAGTGACAGTCTGGAGGAGTCACTGTAGGACGGAGGTGGAGCATGATGGAGCACGTCTACACTGTGTAGTTCCTCCTTCTTCCAGCAGGGGCAGCACAGAGCTGCACTGCAGTAGATTTTTATATTTGCGTAATTCTTTTTTTCAGTTGTCAGTTTTTATTTATTTAATTTTTTTTGCTGTGAATAATATTTTTTGAATTGAGATATTTTTTCATTTTTAATATTTGATAAACATAATTTGAATACTTGATCATTTCAGTTTTGTAAAAAGAAACAAACTAAGAGAAGAATAAAGAAAAGAAACAAAGAATAGGAAATATATAATATTTTGAAATTAATATTTTCGATTCATTTTATATTAAATGTCAAATCTTATAATAAATCGTAATTGTAAATTACAGAAAAATGGATTTAATTTGAATTTGTAATCATGTAATACCAAATTTAGTAAAGGTCTCTGTCTGTCTCTCTGTCTCTATCAGTCTTCGCTATGCTCACTCGACCACTGACACTGAATGACGGTGATGACAGGGGGCGGAGCCTGGTAGCAAGGAGCCCGCCTCCTGCTCTCCCATTCGCTGAACAGGATGAGACTCAAACAGGTTTGTGCCAGTTTGTTATTTTTGTTCTAGATTATTTGATGTATTTATATATTATTTTATTATCTTTTCATGTTTATATTTTTTTTTTATTTTGTTATTTTTTCATCAAATTTATTGTGTTTTTTTATTTTTCTTACATTTTTGGAGTGCTTCATATTCAAAGTGAGATTTGGGCGAGAGACCTTATGTTTACATGCAGAGTTAGAGAGAGAGAGTACTGACTGCTGTTTTTCCTCCTTCAGGAGCTCTCTCTCCTCCTGCACCTCCTTGGAGTTCTTCCTCCTCCTCCCCTTCACCTTCCTCTCCTCCTCTTCCTCCCTGTGCTTCTTCCTCCTCTACTTCTTCTGTAACTTCTCCTCCACCCTCCTTCTCCTCACCTTTCACTCCTCCACCTCCTACTCTTCTCTGTCCTCCTGCTCTCAATTCTACATCTTTAACCACTCCTCCTCACATGGCCATTCTGTCTTCTCCACCATCTTCATTTTCTCCTCTTCCTCCTCCTGTTACTCCTACACTTCTTTCCACTACTCCCTCCACTTACCCTTCTCTTCCTTCTATCTTTGTTACTCCTTGCACTCCTACCTTTTCCCTCTTTTCTCCTCTTTCATCCTCTCCTCTCATCACTCCATCCCTTCTCCCCTTACCTCCTACTCCTTCTTGTGTCTCTTCTACTGCTTTTATTTCACCTTCTCCTCCTTCTCCTCCTTTCCCTTCTTCTTCCTCCACTTCTCCTCCTGTCTCCATCATTCCTACTCCTTCTTCCGTTTGTTCTTACCCTTCTTCCAATTTTTCTCCTCTTAATTCATCCTCTCCTCCTTTTCCTCCATCCCTCCATCCTTTACCATCTTCCTTATTGTCTCTTGATTCGGTCCAAACTCCACCTCCTGCTTCTCCTTTTGTCTCTTCTTCACCTTTACGTCCTCCCTCTCCCCATGATTCTCACCCTTTTTCTTATGCTCCTACTCCTCTTCTTTATCACCACTCCACTCTTGTTACTCCACCCCCTGTTGTTTTTACTCCTTGTACTCCTCACACTTCTGCCATTTGTTCTCCTCTTTCTTCCTGCTCTCCTACTGTCACTACGTCCCTCCTATCTCCTCCTCCTCCTCGTACACCTCATTCTCTTCTTCCTCCTAATCCTCCCTGTTGCCCCTGCTCCTCCCTCCTGCCTCGCCTCCTCTCAGCTCACCGATTGGAGGTGCGGCGCCTTCTGCGAGGGGCTCTGGCCTCCCTTGGTCGTCGTCTGGATTCTCTTGAGAGGAGGAGCAGGAGGAGAATAAGGAAGAAGAGGAGCAGACAGAGAGGGGGAGGACAAGAAGAAGGAGGAGCAGCCTGGTCTCCTGGTGAGCTCTGTCTGTTTCATCCTTAATCCCTCCTCCTCCTCCTCAATGACAGTGTGATGATCTGCAGAGAAGCAACAAACGTTATGAAGTCACATTTTCAGAAAACAAACATCCAGTGTCGACAGGCGGCCCTGTGAGTGGGTGGGCCGGTGGGCGGGCCGGCGAGCAGACAGGCCGGGGAGCGGGCCGATTAATCGTAGCGGAGCACATGTAACGTTACATCGTTTGGCTTTGTGCTGAAAAGGCGTCCTGAGTTCTGTTGGAGAACAGAGAGAGGAGGCGCAGATGTTTGCCAGCAGGAGTAAAACAAAGTGATGAAAACGTTGTGTAAAAAAGTCAAAGTGGGAAACTGGACGTGCTCGATGTCATGGAAGTACTTAGAAGTTTGTGATGTTTGTTTAATTAGTTCTGTCGCCATAGAAACACATCAGAGTCTGAATTCAGACCGATTATCAGGAACTCAAATCAAACTCGTCTTTTTTTTTAGGTTCGTCTTTCTTCCCGTTCGGCGCCACCTCCTCGTGTAACCCCGCCCACCTCCCAGCTGCTACCACCTCCTCTTCGTCATCATCTTCATCATCAGGCAGCGAGGACTCGCCCACCACGCCTCCTCTCTCATCTAGTTTGAGCCAGTCAGAACAGAGGAGGAGTAAAAGCAGAGGAGAGGGGGAGGGTAAGGGGAGGAAAAGGAGTAGGAGTAACCACAGAGGAAGAGAGATGGGTGTGTTTCCTGAAAAAAGAGAAGAAGATGAAGAGGAAGAGGAGGAGGAGGAGCATGCCAGGAGATTTGTGGGGCGGATGGCAGTGTCCTTCAGTGGAGGACCGGAGGAGAAGGCGCTGCTCACTCTGCACAACTTCAACCACAGAAAACACAGAAGAAGAGAGTGGGGAGGAATGAGCCAATCAGAGAAGGCTGTCAGTGTCGTCATGCAGAACGGTTACAGAGCGCCGCTGCTGCTCCACAAGTGAGAAGAACTCAACGATGATATACATATTTTAATTTCATTTAAAACAACTAAGATGAGCTTTTTAGTTATATGTTGATTATACATTAGTCACTGACATCAACTAGAAATGCACAAAATATAAATGATAAGTTACGATTATTGATCCAAATCCCCAAAATCTAAATATGTATTGTGTAATAATTTGAACTGAATTTTAAATGTAAATATTAAAAATGGGCAAATATTAAATCAAGAATGAATTGTAAAGCAGCCATTTTGAATATATAATCATGCTGTACTTCAATTCTAAATATGATTAATGTACAAATTCTACTTTAATAATTACTTTATATGAACTGTAACTTTAAAATATATATATTAATCATACAATGTGCTTGTATTATAGATGAACTAATGTAAAAGTATTAAATATAGATACGTTGCATATTACATTATTACACATTACTGTGTGATCATTTTATAATTATTGATTTTGATTGTGTAAATAAACCTTGCCAAGAAATAATTCAATAAATACTAGAAAAAAAAAAAACTAGAAACTCAATATTACATTATAGATTATCTGTATTAATAAAAATACTTTTCTTTTCTCCTTCTAGCCTCTCCACCTCCTCTTCCCAGAATGACTTGCACATCCTGCAGTCAGCCCAGAGTGGTCAGACTTGCAGCCAATCACAACCACCCAGCCTCTTTTCCGGCCAATGGAATTTCTCTGACTTCACCCCTCCCCAAACCGTCTCTTCCAATCACAGTGCTCTCCACCTATGGCTCTGCTCCTCCTCCTCCTCCTCCTTCTCCTTCTTAAGCCACGCCCCAACACTGCGCCTGTCTACAGTTGCCATGGAGACAATATTGGAGTCAGTGAGGGGTGGGGCTTGTGGGAGTCCATTGCGGCCCCTGAAGGACTGGACGGCCCCACCCAGTCTCAGCAGCGACCACTGGTTGATCACCTTTTACATTTACATTAACCCTCATTAATATTCAAAATCAGCAGAGTAATTAAAGCTTCATTGGTCCGTTAGAATGTCCGTATTTATGCTATGCTAATTTAGTGTGTGTGTGTGTGTGTGTGTGTGTGTGTGTGTGTGTGTGTGTGTCACTGTTAGGTTTCGTTAAGATGTGTCACTTTTCTTCTTCTTCTTTTTGTCTGAACATAAACCTTTTTTGTGTCTTTGCAGTTACATGCGGACGCCTTCACCAAGGTAACGTTAAGAAATGATGAAATTCTTTGTTTTTTTATTTTCATTTGTTTAAACTAATTTTTTTTTAAAAAAAACAAATCTCAAATGTGTAAAGTGTGTGTGTTTGTTGTAGCCCAACTTTTTCTGCCCGGCGACAGCAGAAGCAGCGGACCAGTCACAGCTCCCGTAGTCTCCACCAACCCAGACAACAGCCCCTGCCCCTCCCCCTATGTTCAGCCAATAGACACTCTGCGCCACTTCCCACCAGCCAATCAGCAGCAGGCACAGAATTTCTCAACACAAATGGAGAGGTGGACTTTTTCTGATTTCCAATTTATTTTTCAGGGTTTGTTTCAATGTTTTCTGTTTTTGCAGGAGCGTTTGCTGTTTTTCTTTATTATTCAGAACTTTTTGTTTTTTTTAATCATTCCTGTCATCACTTTTCAGTTTTCTTTGGCTTATTACTTTTTTTTCTCTAAATAATCCAGATTTTCTGGCCTGTACTTCTCAGTCTTAATTTAACTTTATATTTTTTCTTGTCAGGGCGGTAAACGAGTCTCACAGATACGAATCCGCCGGGCGTCGCCACGGGAGACCCTGCTGACGCCGATGGGATTGCCAAAGGTCAAAAGGTCAGGGGGGGGTGTAGGGGTGGAGGCAGAATAAAAATTGGAAATCATTCATTCAATTAAGAGTGAAAATGCTGAAATAGAATGAAAAACTGTGTTTTTTCAGGTTAAAGAAGAAAGAGTTCAGTCTGGAAGAGATTTACACCAACAAGAACTACAAATCCCCAACCACCAACAGGTAAACACCTGTCAGCCTGGTAAACACAACAGGTAAACACCTGTCAGCCTCACATTTGTCACAGGTGATTCATTTCAGTTTCAACGGTGAGAAAACACAAGAAAAACTACAAATCTTATGTTAAGAACACAGACAGAAACTCTGTAAACCTGCTGTACAAACTACATCTCCCAGCATGCCTTGCTGTTTTCCTGCAGAAGTCTGGAGACGATCTTCGAAGAGCCACGGGAGAAGGACGGAGCGCTGCTCCTGATTGGCCAGCAAAGGAGGCGCAGGCTCCTCCTTTTTCCTGACTTCACTCAGCCCAGGAAGAGGAAGAGGCCGCAAGGTACGCTGGGAAATGTAGTATCCCCAGGAGGGGGAGACAAACGTCTTTATGTTGTTAATGTTCCTGCTTACGGTTCTAATCATTCTGATCATTGTTGTAAAAACAGTGTCCTGATGTTTGTCTCTGATGTTTGATGTTTGTCTCTGTGTCCTGATGTTTTTGTCCTGATGTTAAACTGATGTTGCAGTCGAGGATTTTAAGAACACACACTTAGAAAAAACAACTTGTGTTTTAGGGGCGGGACTTCCTGTTGCCCTGGTGCCCAGAAAACGGGGAGTGGCTCGGCGACATTGCCATGGCAACGGCTCAGGTGATGATGAGTCAGATCTGGACGTGATGCTGGTGGAGAGACTGAGTGCGCTCGAAGACTTCCTTACACGGCAGGGCCTGGATGTGTGAGCTGTGACCACTTCCTGTCTGCTGACTGAAGGCCAAACAAACAGAGCTGCTAGCATGCCTGCTACTGCTGCGTTACCACGGTAACATCTTCAGCAAGTTGATGAGGTGTTGTGGGTTTTTTACTTTTTGCCGATTTTTTTTGCAGAGTACCTGATGTTTTTTGGTTTGTTTCTGATTTTTTACAGTGTAGGCTGTTTAAAATGTGAATTTTCTGAAATATTTAATATTTTTAATAGTTCTTTTTTAAGAGTGTGAATGATGTTTGCTGGAGAACAGGTGACCCGTCAGGAGGCCACACCCACAGCCGGGAACAGGTGGCTTTATTTTATTTTTATGTTTCTTGTTTGATAAAATATACAAAGGCTTCACTGTAATACTCTGTGGCACTCTGGCAGTATTATGTAGTACAGCTGCAGTACTGTGTGAGTACTGCAGATCAGATAACTGGTGAAGTATTTGGAGTTTTTAAAAGTGTAATTTATATTTCTGCTGAGAATGTGTCTATTTTTGGAACAAATAAAGTTTGTTTCTGATCTCTGAAGTTTGTGACTTGATTATTGATCGGAGTCTGTTGATTGACAACCTCACAGACATCCTGAGGGGTGCGTCACGAAACACCACCACTGTGTTCAAGTCTGTGGCGTTGAACGGCGGCCAGTTTTTATCGTGAAGCCAGTAATCAGCTGAACATGAGCAGCAGCAGCACGAGTGACGTGAAGAATGAGGACATCAGGCCAACTCAGTTAAAGTTCAACAATATGATCACAAAGAAATCCACGTGGAGTTATGACCTTTCAATTCAATTCAATATTCCTTTAGTAGTCCCGTGGGGGGAAATTCCAAATTATAGCAGCATCAATAAAGCAGATAGAGTAATATAACAAATGCATGCAAATTAAAAACAACAAGTATATACAAAAGTCGGAATTTTAAATAAAAAATAAAAAGAAACATCATCCTAAAAAATTATAAATAGTATTTACAGACTGTTATGTACATGTTGTATTGCACATCTTATTGCACAGATTATTGCACTGATAACTTGGAGCGGTTTTTGTAGTAATTTTGAATACAGGTGGCTCATGTTCGGCATGCTCACTCGTTTCAGAGTTAATTTAAAGAGTCCTTTTATTTCCCCAAGTAACAGTTTTGGTACTTGAACGCCTCCTGAGCAACAAACTGTAATGAGCGAGTGTAAGACAGACACAAGATATAAATCCAAAGATGGAACATCTACTTACTGATGTCTATTTATCGATATCTGCTTATTGATATCTTCTTACTGATATCTATTTTTTTGATATCAGCTTATTGATATCTGTAACATTCATGTCTGTAAATTTCTACTTAATGTTGAACTTGTTTCTGCTGCGTCTGTTTGTTTTGTTCTACCTTAACGATGTGAAAGGAAGCCTGAGAAATGTCATTGTACTTGAGCGTAGTGACAATAAAGATCATTCAATGAGTGAACAAAAAACCCTCAGTTTGACCTTGTAGGCATCAGTTTCCTCTCTGGCCAATCCGCTGCTTCAAATAGCAGGGTTTTGCCAATCACAGTGAAGGAACGTGTACCTGACAGACCTGCTCAGGGTGAAAAAAGCGGTACGAAGGGGGGGGGGGGCGTTTACGTCACTTCTAGGGACACATCATGGCGGCGGCCTTTCGGCGGGTGTGCGGCGGAGTGACTTCGAGGTATTTAACGTTATTTCGTTGCGACAGAAAATATTCCGCTGAACGTCTCGACGTCAGTCAGTAACGTGTCCACTTAAGTCCGCGTGTGTGAAACGTAATGACAGATGAGAGCGTGACGTATTTGTCATGTTCGTGACGTGTCTGACCTGTGACTTCACCAACTGTTCTTCTTCTTCTTCTACGTCTTCTTTTTCTTCTTTTTCTTCTTTATTAAGTGTCTGTGTTAAAGAGGGAAACAGCAGCTCTGTCTCCGTGTGTGTGTGTGTGTGTGTGTGTGTGTTGCTTTGATGGATCTCAGTCTGATGGTCACTTGTTTTCACTCCTATTGATTTCTCTGGTTGAACCTGTATTTAAACAGGTGAGGTGTGACACCTGTCAGGACACCTGCTGAAGCTCTCTGTGTTAGAAAGGTGTGATTGTGATTATTATTATTATTATTATTATTATTATTATTATTATTATTGTCATCATTAATCAAGGAGTCATTTATAGTAGAACACATTAGCATATTTGTAGCAGATTAGTTCTTATTTCAACATTTTAAGGGTTAGGGTTTCTACTTTGGCTTTGTGGTGTATAAAAAAAACACAGACGAGGTGTTAATGAGGAAGCAGGTCGTCATCGTCAATGACCTCACTGACACAGACGCCATTTCTCTTTGCAAGAAAACATTTGAAATGTTTGATTCTTCCAGAAAAGTAAAGAAATATTCCAGAAAAGTATTTAAACTTTCAAACTTTGCCATTTAATCCAACTTACTGTTGTTTTTCAGACTTTCTGCTCTGACCTGCAGCCAACAGCGCAGCCTGAACACTGGTGAGTCCATGCACCTCCTCCTCTGACTGCACCCCCTTCTCTGACTGCACCTCCCACTGCACCTCCTCCTCTGTCTGCACCCCTTCCTCTGATTGCACCTCCCACCTCCTTCTTCTCCTTCCAACTGCTGTTGGGTGAAAACAGGGACTTTTCTTCATCTTTTGTGCTTCATCGAGACGTGGCTCTGTGGATTAATACCGGACTCTGCGCTGCAGCTGGCTGGCTTCCAACTCCACCGCGCGGACAGAGGCACGGAACTTTCCAGCAAAACTAAAGGTGGAGGAATCTGTTTCTACTTCAACAGTGGTTGATGCAACGACGTGACAGTGATCCAGCAGCACTGTTCTCCTGACCTGGAATCTTTCACCATTAACTGTAAGCCTTTTTATTCACCCCGTGAGTTCGCTTCATTCATTCTGGTCGGCGTTTACATCCCGCCGCAAGCCAACGTGCAGGACACACAGCGTATGCTCACGGACCAGATACTGCGTGTGGAGCGGACCAACCCGGACTCTTTAGTTATTGTCCTTGGCGACTTTAACAAAGGTAACCTCACGCATGAACTCCCTAAATACAGACAGTTTATCAAATGCCCGACCAGAGAGGAGAACATTCTGGATCACTGTTACACCACCATCAGGGATGCTTATCACGCCATCCCCCGTGCTACACTGGGCCTCTCTGACCACGTCATGGTACACCTGATTCCTGCGTACAGGCAGAAACTAAAGCTCTGCAGACCTGTAGTGAGGACATCAAGGAAGTGGACCAGCGAGGCTGTGGAGGATCTCCAGGCGTGTTTGGACTCTACTGACTGGGATGTGTTCAGGACTGCTACCAACAGTCTGGATGAGTACACGGAGGCCGTGACGTCCGACATCACCTTCTGTGAGGACTGCTGTGTTCCATCACGCACCAGGGTGAGTTACAACAATGACAAACCCTGGTTCACAGCCCAACTCAGGCAGCTAAGGTTGGCAAAGGAAGAGGCCTTCAGGAGTGGGGACAAAGACAGATACAAAGAGGCGGAGCACAAGTTTAGCAAGGTGGTGAAAGAGGCTAAACGACTTTACTCTGAGAAGCTCCAACACCAATTCTCAGCTAACGACTCTGCGTCTGTCTGGAAAGGGCTCAGGCAGATCGCTAACTACAAGCCTAAAGCCCCCCACTCCATCAACGATCGACGCCTAGCCAACGACCTGAACCAGTTCTACTGCCGCTTTGAAAGACAAAGGGACAGTCCAGCAACCATCCCCCACGACACCTCTGAACAGCTCCAGCTCCAGTCACCTCCACCAATGCCCACCTTAAAGCCCCCACCCCCCCACCCCCCTCAGTGACGACTCTTTCCATCCTTGAAAGGGACGTCAACAGACTCTTCAGGAGACAGAAGCCCCGGAAAGCAGCTGGACCGGATTCTGTCTCCCCATCTGCCTTGAAGCACTGCGCTGATCAGCTGTCTCCAGTGTTCACAGACATTTTTAACACCTCACTGGAGACATGTCTCGTGCCAGCCTGCTTCAAGTCTTCAACCATCATCCCTTTTCCCAAGAAGCCAAGGACCACAGGACTTAATGACTTCAGACCCGTCGCCCTGACCTCTGTGGTCATGAAGTCCTTTGAGCGCCTTGTGCTCTCACACCTCAGAGACATCACTGACCCTCTCCTGGACCCCCTGCAGTTTGCCTACAGAGCCAACAGGTCTGTAGACGATGCGAAACACGTCTCCGACGCTAAGACCATCAGCACCGGATCCCCCCAGGGCTGTGTTCTTTCTCCTCTACTCTTCTCCCTGTACACAAACAGCTGCACCTCCAGTCACCAGTCTGTCAAGCTCCTGAAGTTTGCGGACGACACCACCCTCATCGGACTCATCTCTGATGGCGACAAGTCCGCCTACAGGTGGGAGGTTGACCATCTGGTGACCTGGTGCAACCAGAACAACCTGGAACTCAATGCTCTAAATACAGTGGATATGGTTGTGGACTACAGGAAGGACTCAGCCTCACCCGCCCCCATCACCCTCTGTGACTCCACTATTGACACTGTGGAGTCTTTCCGCTTCCTGGGAACTATCATCTCCCAGGACCTCAAGTGGGAGCCAAACATCAGCTCCCTCATCAGGAAAGTTCAGCAGAGGATGTTCTTCCTACGGCAGCTGAAGAAATTCAGCCTGCCAAAGTCAATGATGGTGCACTTCTACACAGCCATCATCGAGTCCATCCTCACCTCCTCCATCACCATCTGGTACGCTGCTGCCACCGCCAAGGACAAGGGCAGACTGCAGCGTGTCATTCGGTCTGCAGAGAAGGCGATTGGCTGCAATCTCCCATCTCTTCAGGACCTGTACGCCTCCAGGACCCTGAGGCGTGCAGAAAAGATTGTGGCTGATCCCTCTCACCCCGGACACAAACTCTTTGAGCCACTCCTCTCTGGCAGGAGGCTGCGGTCCATCAGGACCAAAACCTCACGTCACAAGAACAGTTTTTTCCCGTCTGCTGTCAGCCTTACCAACAAGGCCCGGAACCCCCCCGACACTCTTCACATTCCACCTTGGACTCATTTTGTCACATTGATAT